>NW_027467748.1:287500-295000 GCF_046742065.1 Oratosquilla oratoria
ACTCTCATTCTCGCCTCTCTCTCTCTCACTCTCATTCTCGCCTCTCTCTCTCTCTCACTCTCATTCTCGCCTCTCTGTCTCACTCTCATTGTCGCCTCTCTCTCTCTCTCACTCTCATTCTTGCCTCTCTCTCTCTCTCTCTCACTCTCACTCTCACTCTCATTCTCGCCTCTCTCTCTCTCACTCTCATTTTCTCTTTCTCTCTCACTCTCATTCTCGCCTCTCTCTCTCTCTCAGTCTCATTCTCGCCTCTCTCTCTCTCTCACTCCCATTCTCGCCTCCCTCTCTCTCACTCATTCTCGCCTCTCTCTCTCTCTGTCTCTCACTCTCATTCTCGCCTCTCTCTCTCTCTCTCTCTTTCTCTCACTCTCATTCTCGCCTCTCTCTCTCTCTCTCTCATTCTCGCCTCTCTCTCTCTCATTCTCGCCATCGGCATATATGCAGATGGATAAATAAAAATCCTGGAGTAGGGGGCTCTGGTGATGCCGGACATCGTAATTGAAAATAAATTACCTGTATTTTCCTCCGTTTTTACAGCAGAACTGCTGGAAGTTATAAATGCTTTAAAATGTATATTTTCTAGCTGCTGCCATGGTACGAGTTTTGTTGTATACACAGACTCGATGAGTCTCTTATGTTTAGGGAAGTTGTTTCCATCTTGTTACTTGGTCCAAGAAATTAAAGATTAGGTTTTTCTGTTAATCGATAGAAGAAGAGTAAATGTAAAATTTTGTTGGGTTCCGTCCCATGTTGGAATCGCCGCTAATGAAGGGGCTAATGTAGCAATCAAGGCAGCAATTAGGCTTGACCATTGTTCCAGCAATTCCCTTTCCAGATTTTAAAATTATTAGATCTTGTTGGAGAGACCAGTGGGAAGACCACTGATCTAGTTTGACAAGTAATCTTTCACTAAAGAGTATTAGACCTGTACAGTCATGGGTCCACTGCCCAACGAACAGGAGGTCTAGCATTATCTTCACGAGGTTGCAGTTCTGCTACTTTCCCGTAGCTGGCACTGACGTAATATTCCCGCAGTTTTCTTTGATTTATAATGACGCTTGAGGCAACTAATTTTTGTTGTCAAATATTTGTGACACACTGGACACAAGACTTTCTGTTGTCTCCAACTCTAGCCACCCATGTTTTAATCAAGTCGTTTGACAGCCATATTTCTTGAACTATGACGTGTAGACATGATAACTGTGGAGATAAATACTTAAGGTTAGTTCCACTATGTACGATTACTGGATGGCATAGATGAAAAATGTGTCCGTGTTCTCACTTCGTTTTCTGTCTTCAATGAACCTGAAGTGGTGAGTTAACCATACCTCTTTAGCCATATTTGAAAGGGATAATCTTGCTATAATAATACAGGATAACGCTCACGTAAGATGCAGTACCCGTTGGTAATAATATGACTCCTCAAAATGTTCACACCGCAGGAACCCGGTGAAATTGCGAAGAAATCGATGTATTCAGACGGTTTTTGCAGGGAATTTCAGACATAGGCTGTGCTGTCTGACACTAGCAAGTAATGTTACATCTGTAAGTAAAACACGGTTGCGGTTGAAATTGACAATTTGTCTTCATTTATTGTTCGTTTCGTTCATAGAATAGGCAGAAAGCGCATTAAGGAAATGGTCCCGCTTGTCACGTGATTTGTGACGTGTCTATACTGTTGTTGAGCAGCCTACCTAACCTTGCTGCTCCGGCCGCATTGAAGTGGAGACATCTTTAACAAAGTAGAAGTTGTCCCACAGATTGACGAAGTGCACTTTTTCCTTTTCACAGAGAGATTTTACTCTGTTGTTCGCTCTGAATGCGATGTTGTAGAATCTGTCGATGTTGAAAAATTGGTCCCTTCTCTTGACTCTGGGAATGATCCCTGAAATTACAATGTTTTTCCCAGGAACCTATTCTTTATATTTCTAATTGTTCACCGGTACTTTTCAATGAATTCTCACAGCCCCCTTGTGCGGGGGCCCTTCCCAGAGCCCCCTCGTGCGGGGGCTCCCTCCCGAGCCCCCTCGTGTGGGGGTTCCCTCCCGAGCCCCCTCTGATGGGGGCTCCCTCCCGAGCCCCCTCTTGCGGGGGCTCCCACCCGAGCCCCCTCTAGCGGGGGCTCCCACCCGAGCCCCCTCTAGCGGGGGCTCCCACCCGAGCCCCGTCTAGCGGGGGCTCCCTCCCGAGCCCCCTCGTGCGGGTGCTCCCTCCCGAGCCCCATCGTGCGGTGGACTCTCTCCCGAGCCCCCTCGTGCGGGGGCTCCCTCCCGAGCCCCCTCATGCGGGGGCTCCCTCCCGAGCCTCCTCGTGCGGGGGTTTCATCCCGAGCCCCCTCTGGCTGGGGCTCCCTCCCGAGCCCCTTCGTGCGGGGGCTCCCTCCCGAGCCTCCTCGTGCGGGGGTTTCATCCCGAGCCCCCTCTGGCTGGGGCTCCCTCCCGAGCCCCTTCGTGCGGGGGCTCCCTCCCGAGCCCCCTCGTTCGGGGGCTCCCTCCCGAGCCCCCTCGTTCGGGGGCTCCCTCCCGAGCCCCCTCGTTCGGGGGCTCCCTCCCGAGCCCCCTCGTTCGGGGGCTCCCTCCCGAGCCCCCTCGTTCGGGGGCTCCCTACCGAGCCCACTCGTTCGGGGGCTCCCTCCCGAGCCCCCTCGTTCGGGGGCTCCCTACCGAGCCCACTCGTTCGGGGGCTCCCTCCCCGAGCCCCCTCGTTCGGGGGCTCCCTCCCCGAGCCCCCTCGTTCGGGGGCTCCCTCCCCGAGCCCCCTCGTTCGGGGGCTCCCTCCCCGAGCCCCCTCGTTCGGGGGCTCCCTCCCCGAGCCCCCTCGTTCGGGGGCTCCCTCCCGAGCCCCCTCGTTCGGGGGCTCCCTCCCGAGCCCCCTCGTTCGGGGGCTCCCTACCGAGCCCCCTCGTTCGGGGGCTCCCTCCCGAGCCCCCTCGTTCGGGGGCTCCCTCCCCGAGCCCCCTCGTTCGGGGGCTCCCTCCCCGAGCCCCCTCGTTCGGGGGCTCCCTCCCGAGCCCCCTCGTTCGGGGGCTCCCTCCCCGAGCCCCCTCGTGCGGGGGCTCCCTCCCGAGCCCCCTCTGGCGGGGGGCTCCCTCCCGAGCCCCCTCTGGCGGGGGGCTCCCTCCCGAGCCCCCTCTGGCTGGGGCTCCCTCCCGAGCCACCTTTGGCTGGGGCTCCCTCCCGAGCCCCCTCTGGCGGGGGCTCCTTCCCGAGGCCTCCGAGCCCCCTCATGCGGGGGCTCCTTCCCGAGGCCTCCGAGCCCCTTCTGGCGGGGGCTCCTCCCCGAGTCTCCTCGGGCGGTGCCCTCCTCCGTGTTTACCTAAGTGGAAGACAGGCAAAGCAGATTGGGGCCTGCTCCATAGCTCGACTAAAGTTGTTTGTATCGTCAAACAATTTCAAAGTCCTTTATCAGCATTTAAACATCTTATGAATATTTTGATGTAAGGAGCCACGATGTCTATACCTAGAACATCAGTCAGTCCTCGTAATCCTATAGTTTTTTGGAGGAACAATTCTTTGGCATTGATCCGGAAAATAACGAACTTGTTATAAAAGATATCGTAGATACCCTTGTCTTGTTAATAAAATTACCTATAGAAGAGGTCTTGCAAAAGAGAACATTTAAAGAAGCAAGAAGGGAACCCTTTATTAGATATATCAGCGATTTAAAATACGATTCTATCTCTGGTCTGGAATAGAATAGAAAAATTGCAAGATAAATTTGTATCATCTGCAGTTTACTTATACTGACAGCACAAGGCACAAATATCTGATACAGGGGAGGTAGCTGAATATTTTGGTAATTACTTTGCAAATATATCAAGCTTCCTTCACTACTCTCCTTCATTGCAAACCATCAGGAACAAAAAATTCCTTTTAAACATTTTTGATATTACATGGAGTACCGGAACTTCTCCCAAATCACGGAAAATTTCAATAATTGTCCCTACCTGGCGAAGTGGCATTTTGTTGCAACTTACTGAATGGAGTATTGTTGGTAATATGTTCTATACCTTGAAAGATTTTCTTTCAGAACGCTATCTAAAAGTGAGAACTTGCTCGGCTACAGCTTCTGCCTACCTTCAGGAAGAAGGGATCCCACAGGGAAGCATTCTTAGCCCAACACTGTTTTGTTATAGCCTTAAATGGCCTAATCGAGTTCCTGCTGGAGTACAAAGACAGTTATTTGCATATTACTATGCATTTTTTGTGCTCTGCATGTACAGCTATTGAGACTTCCTACAAAATTCAGGAGACTATTAATGCTGCAAATACTTGGTCAAGTACTAGACTTCAAAATCTCCTGAGAAAACTAAAGACATTCGTTCTTGTTGATTAAGACGTAGAGATTCCTATATTATTTTTAAATCGTTCTATCTTGCTATATGAAGATTGTGTAAAGTATCTTGGTGCTGTTTTTGAGAAGAAATGAACTTTTACTCAACACATGAAATTGTAAGTAATGTAAAGCTTCGACTAAACATTTTAAAGGTAATTTCTGACTTAAATTGGGGAGCCAATAGAACTAAAGTTAAGATTTTACCGGGCCATGTGTCTTAGTAAAACTGATTAAGGATGCCAGATTTATGGGTCAGCAAGCAAGACATTAGCTAAGCTGGACAAGGTTTACAATATGGCACTGCGTATATGCACGGGAGCTTTCCACACTTCTGTGGAGAGCTTGAATGTATATGCTGCATTTCCCCCACTATTTATTCTCGGGAAAGAGGTTTGCGATAACTATCAAGAGTACTTTCTAATAAGTTCAATCCAAAGTACAAATATGTAAAACTACCAATTGATAGGACACCGCAGACCAAAATTGCCAAAGCCAATTGAAGTTCGTCTGGCATACTCTGCCAAGACCACTGATCTAGTTTGACAAGTAATCTTAACTAAAGAGTATTAGACCTGTTTAGTCATGGCTCCACTGCTCAACGAACAGGAGGTCCAGCATTATTTTCACGAGGTTGCGGATCGGTCATACTTGTGCAACCCATAAGTATATAATAACAAATGGGGCAGAGAGGCAGGTTCCTCAGTGCTTTGCCTGTCATGTTGACCTGTCAGTTAAACATATCTTGGTAGAATGTCTCTTTTATGAAAACCAACGTAGGACTAATTCACTATCGGATAAGTCCTTGGTAGAAATTTTAAACGAAAATATTGGTATGGAACAGTTTATAATTTTTTTGAAAAGTATATCTATCTTTTAGTATCTAATTTCAACTGGACTAATTTTAATCATTATTCATAATCTTACATTATTCAAAAAATAGGAGTACATACCAATATATACAAGTATTTGCGCATGGGAGCGTGTATACAGTATATATACTGTACATATAGGTATATACGTGTGTGTATGTGTATGTATATGTTAATACAGTAATAGTCGATAAGAAGACTTTCTTAATTCAAAACTGATAAATATGCGCTGAATGGCTTTATGGCTTCGGCGCTTGGCTAAATGTCATAAATCTTGTAAATCTAATCTAATCCCCACCTCCCTTCGTCTCGTGTCCTACCGTTCCCCATCGCCCTGTTCCTCCACCGTCCCCAACGTCCCATCACCTCGTGCTTCCAGGTATCAATCATTGCTCCGTTCACCTCCCCCCCCCAACCTCCCGTTCACCACCACACGAGTGCTCTTCGTACTCTCAATATGTCTTCTCCATACCGACAGGAACTCCATCTGGTGCGTGCCCCACCTCCTGTCTTTTGCTGGGTGCCATCCCATGTTGGCTTTCCAGGCAATGAATGAGCAGACAAGAAGTTCTGCTACTTTTCCGTAGCTGGTACTGACGTAATATTCCCGCAGTTTTCTTTGATTTATAATGACGCTTGAGGCAACTAATTTTTGTTGTCAAATATTTGTGACACACTGGACACAAGACTTTCTGTTGTCTCCAACTCTAGCCACCCATGTTTTAATCAAATCGTTTGACAGCCATATTTCTTGAACTATGACGTGTAGACATGATAACTGTAGAGATAAATACTTAAGGTTAGTTCCACTATGTACGATTACTGGATGGCATATATGAAAAATGTGTCCGTGTTCTCACTTCGTTTTCTGTCTTCAATGAACCTGAAGTGGTGAGTTAACCATACCTCTTTAGCCATATTTGAAAGGGATAATCTTGCTATAATAATACAGGATAACGCTCACGTAAGATGCAGTACCCGTTGCTAATAATATGACGCCTCAAAATGTTCACACTGCGGGAACCCGGTGAAATTGCGAAGAAATCGATGTATTCAGACGGTTTTTGCAGGCAATTTCAGACATAGGCTGTGCTGTCTGACACTAGCAAGTAATGTTACATCTGTAAGTAAAACACGGTTGCGGTTGAAATTGACAATTTGTCTTCATTTATTGTTCGTTTCGTTCATAGAATAGGCAGAAAGCGCATTAAGGAAATGTTCCCGCTTGTCACGTGATTTGTGACGTGTCAATGCGCTTGGCAGACAAATCTCCGTAGAATGTCATAAGCAGTTCGTGGTTCAGCTTGGAGTCGATGCCTCCACCCCACACGCCCTTCACCAGACTGTTACACTAGTATATGGTCCATATAAATCTTGGTTTAAGAAATATTGGGAGGAACTCCTAACGAGACACCTATTACTCAATATCCGGTTTAGAAACATTAATGATTAGGCTACGTTAGCTGTAAGAAAAAAAAAAAAAAGGCCTGAGTAACGGCTCAGAGCCTTCTGAAAATGTAGATAAATTATATCAACAGATCTACATTCCTCGTATTTGCTAAAGACGTCGAGGAGATTAGTTAAACATGAGCGTTTGCAACGGAAGCCATGTTGTGAATCTTTCATAATTTTATTTTCTTCTAGAAATTTCACTAAACTGTCGCGAATGATGGTCTCTAGGAGTTTATATACGATCGAAGTCAGGGTAATCGGTCTGTAGTTGCCCCTTTCTTGAATATTGGTGTTACGTTAGCACATTTCCAATCTGATGTGAGTTTACCAAGTGTTAAAGATTTGTTGAAAAGGATGCACAAGGGTTTACTGATTTGATTTTTGACTTCTCGCAGAATTCTAGGTGAAATTTTGTCAGGTGCCGGGGTTTTATTTATTTTGAGCTTATCAATTGTTGTTCGACAAAGAAATTGAAAAAAGTATTGCTAAAAAGAGAGACACACACACACATACACACGCACACACACGCACTCACACACACATACAAACACACACACACATGCACACACACACACACGCATGCACACACACACACACACGCATACACACACACATGCACACACTCACACACACGCATACACACACACACACACACATGCACACACACACACACGCATGCACCCGCACACACACGCATGCACCCGCACACACACATGCACCCGCACACACACACACATGCACCCGCACACACACACATATGCACACGCACACACACACGCATACACACACATGCACACACTCACACACACGCATACACACACACACACACACATGCACACACACA
>NW_027467748.1:297500-300000 GCF_046742065.1 Oratosquilla oratoria
AGCAGTTTACACACAATCGAAGTCAGGGTAATCGGTCCGTAGTTTTACCTTACCAAGAAAATTTAACTATTGTTCCCAAATTACTTAAGAATTTTAACATCAATGTTGCCTTCAGAAACAATAACACTATCAAACAATACCTAATTAATAATTCTAAAAATTGCCAAAAAGGCTGTGTGTACAAAATTCCTTGCAAGATATGTGATAAATTCTATATCGGCCAAACGACAAAAGATCTTTCTGTCAGGATAAAACAACACAAGAAATGTATCAAAGACGGGAATGAGTCAAGTGCCATTTTTAAACATTTAAGCCCTTTTAATCACCCTATCAACTGGGAAAACGCTAGAGTAATTACTTTCAACAATAATTTTGTCGAAAGGAATTTAATTGAAAGTTGCCTGATTAAAATCACAAATGATAATAACTTTAACCTTAACTTAGGATTGTACAAAATTGATAATTATGTTTGCAAAGAAATAGCCAATAATTACCAAATGTAAGAATGCTGGACGTGTGACCCACGCCCGGACAATTCGTCCACAACCTTTCCTAGTGAGTTCCATAACCTTTCCTAGTGATTTCTACAACCTTCCCTAGTGAGTTCCACAACCTTTCCTAGTGAGTTCCTTATACTATTGTCCTACTATATTATGTTTGCTGTACCCTCTTTCTTTGTAATTTACACTGAAGATGTAATATACGAAAGCGCTCTGATCCATTTGTTTATTTTCTTAAGTGGTTACCTTGCATTTATGAAATACACGTTCCTAGTGTTCTTATTGCATATATATATATATATATATATATATATATATATATATATATATATATATACATGTGTGTGTGTGTGTGTGTGTGTGTGTGTGTGTCTGCGTGTGTGTGTATATGTATGGATATATATATATATATATATATGAGTGGAAGGGTGGTGAGATAAACACCGAGTAATGTTGGAGTGTAAATTTACTGACGTTTCGTCCTTAACAGGACTTCTTCAGAGTATGAGTACATAAGCATAAAATCAACATATATACACGCGTTCATGTCCGCGTTCCTGCTAACCCACGCCACTCGAGTCCGCTTGTTTCCTCATCTCCCGGCGGATGAGTCGTCCGGACATTTGAGACAGTTTGATGAATCCGTCCCTGTGATTAAGGCAAGGCTGAGATGCTATATATGCTGCCTCAACTAGTTTCCTCTTTTTATTTTCTAACCCCTGTTGTAAAATCTCTACCCCGCTCCAGTTGGGAAGGTGTCCAAGTTGGTCCAAATTAGCCACCAATGCGTTGGAAGTGCGGTGGGCTTTTAGGTCGTTCTTGTGTTCGTATGTTCGCTTGCGTAGACCTCTCCCAGTTTCTCCAAAGTAGCTCAATTCACAGCTGCTACATGGTATTTTGTATACCACGCTATTAGTGATGTTGTCTTTTCTCTCCTTACTTCTCACTATTTCGCCAATTTTCATGCTGGATGAGCTGGCAATCTTTAATCCTGTGTTGCGTAGTAGGTGTCCTAATTCTTCCGTGTGTTTGGAACTGGGAACCACGATGAAGTCACCTTCCTTATCTTCCTTAATCTCATCCTTTTTATCCAATGTTCTGAGTGCTATTTTTCTCAAGCTGTGTAACAATCCTTCCGGGTACCTGAGATCTGTGATCTGGAGCGGGGTAGAGATTTTACAACAGGGGTTAGAAAATAAAAAGAGGAAACTAGTTGAGGCAGCATATATAGCATCTCAGCCTTGCCTTAATCACAGGGACGGATTCATCAAACTGTCTCAAATGTCCGGACGACTCATCCGCCGGGAGATGAGGAAACAAGCGGACTCGAGTGGCGTGGGTTAGCAGGAACGCGGACATGAACGCGCGTATATATATGTTGATTTTATGCTTATGTACTCATACTCTGAAGAAGTCCTGTTAAGGACGAAACGTCAGTAAATTTACACTCCAACATTACTCGGTGTTTATCTCACCACCCTTCCACTCATTCTGTCGTCCTTCTGTCCAACATATATATATATATATATATATATATATATATATATATATATATATAAATATATATATATATATATATATATATATATATATATATGTGTGTGTGTGTGTATATTATATATATATATATATATATATAACTATACATATACACACACACGCAGACACACGCACACACACACACACACACACACACACACACACACATACATACATACACACGCGCACAAACACACACACACATATATATATATATACATGTGAATACATACATGTTCATATATATATATATATATATATATATATATATATATATACATATGTGGGTGTGGGTGTGTTTCCTTAAGAGAATTTAATTGTCAGAAATGCCGTGATATCCTCCTGGACAATTATAAGTTTAAACGTATCTCTCGTAACCCTGTTGCTCAAATCAAATCTATACTCAACGAACTCATTTCTACTGTTAATGATTTGACAGGAGGCGACAAGTTTGTACCCCT
>NW_027467748.1:310000-312500 GCF_046742065.1 Oratosquilla oratoria
CGGGTTCAGAAATCAGAGAGTCCTGAATTCTGAATTCCTAGGAAAGACCAACCGCTTCGCGGGATCGGTTTTTGTGGGAGGGGAAGAATGTCTGTAAGAAAATGAAAAAATTGTAGCGTATAAAAGAGGGCTATTGCCACCGGGCGAATTAGCGAGCGATTTGGGGCAGTTGGTGGTCGTGGCTCGGGAGAAATGGACAGGGAGCTTGGCTGTAAGTGCATATGGGCCTGGCAGTGAGAAGAGTGTAGAAGAAAGGGAGGCTTTTTGGATAGATTTAAATGAGTGCATAGAGGATTTAGGGAGAAATGTCAATGTAATAGTACTGGGAGACCTTAATGCTAGGGTAGGAAATGGTCCAATCGATGGAGTGGTTGGGAAGTGTGGAGTTCTAGGAGAGAATCGTAGTGGAGAGTTGATGGTGGAAATGTGTCTAGAGAGTTGATGATACCAAATACAGTGTTTCGGAAGAAAGTCAAGCATAAGTACACATGGAAGAGGGTGGTGGATGGAAGGGTGGTAGATAGAGCGTTGATGGATTATGTAGTGGTAAATAGGACTATGATAGGAAGAGTTAAGGATGTACATGTGCTAAGGGGAGAGGGTGGGGGAATATCAGATAATTTTTGGTGGAAGATAAGTTGAGAGTGGAGGATAGATGGAGAAAGAGGAAAGGGACAAAAGGTAGGGAGGTGCTTAGAGTGAAATATTTAAATGAAAAGGAAAAGGAGAAGGAGTACAAGAAGAAGCTGAAAGAGGAGTGGGAGGGAGTGAAGGATAGAGTAGAGCTAGGTGTGGAGGAGGAATGGGAATGGTTCAAGGAGGGAGTCAAAGTGTGCAAGGATGGTGTGTGGAACAAGAAGGACAGGAGGAAATAGAAGGAAGGGTAATGAATAATGGGATGAGGAAACAAAGAAGGTTGTAGAAGAGAAGAAGCGAGTTTTCACAGATTGGTTACAAAATAGGACGAGGGAGTCATATGAGAGGTACAAAGAAAAGAAGAGAAGTAAAGCAAAATGTAAAGGAGACAAAGAGGAGAGCAGATGTGAAATGGGGTAAGAGTATGACAGAAAAATTTGAAAGTAATATAAAGATATTTTGGAAAGAAATTATGAGAGGAAGAGGAGGCGAATCAAGTAGAGAAGAAAAGGTAAAAGGTACAGATGGAGAGATGATAATGGAAGAAAAGGCAGTAAGGGGAAGATGGGCAGAATATTTTAGGGAGTTGCTAAATGTGAAGGAGGATAGGGAGGGAAAGATAGTTGCAGTGGAAATGCTAAGAAAATGAGAGTGATGAGTGAGGAAAATGGAGGAGAAATAAGGAAGGATGAAGTGAAGGCAGTTGTTAAGATGATGAAAGCAGGTAAGGCACCTGGTCTGGATGGATGCTATTAAGAATGTCTAAAGAAAGGAGGTACAGTGATGGTGGACTGGCTGGTGAGGCTATTTAATGTTTGCTGGTGAGAGGGTAGAGTGCCGGAAGACTGGAGGAGTGCCTGTATAGTTCCACTTTACAAGGGAAAAGGGGATAAGTGTGAATGTAGTAGTTTCAGAGGGATTAGCTTGTTGAGTGTAGTTGGGAAGGCTTATGGGAGGATCTTGATTGAGAGGATTAGGAGAGGAACAGAGGGAGTAATTGGTGAGGAACAGTGTGGATTTAGAACGGGTAGAGGTTGTGTAGATCAGATCTTTGTGTTAAGACAAATATGTGAGAAAGCTATAGGAAAGGGGAAGGATGTTTTTTTGGCTTTTATGGATCTGGAAAAGGCTTACGATAGGGTAGACAGAAAGGCACTGTGGGAGATTATGCAGATATATGGGATAGGAGGAAAGCTTCTAGGAGCTGTCAAGAGTTTTTATGAGAGTAGTAGAGCTTGTGTCAGGATTAGAAATGGAGAGAGTGAGTGGTTCGAGGTAAAGGTGTGACTTCACCAAGGATGCGTTATGTCGCCCTGGCTGTTCAACTTATACTTGGATGGGGCAGTGCGAGAGGTAAATGCAAGGGTAGTGGGTCAGGGATTGGAGATGGTTAAAGAAAATGGAGAAAAGTGGGAGGTGAGCCAGCTCTTGTTTGCTGACGACACTGCACTTGCAGCAGGATCGGAGGAGGGACTGAGGAAGTTGGTGACAGTTTGGGAGAGTATGTGACAGAAGAAAGCTAAAGATAAATGTGGGTAAAAGTAAGGTGATGAGATGTCTCTCTTTTTCTTATACTTCTGCCTCTTTACCTGGTTTCTATCTTCCTCCTCCTCCTCCTCCTCCTCCTCCTCAAATTCTTCCTTCGAAATCTCCACCTTTTCAGTCTTCTCTTCTCCTTTATGTCGTTTTCTTCCTTCTTCTCTCCTTCCTATTTTTCTTTCTCTTATTGTCTTCTTCGTTCAACTCCAACACCACCTCTACTTCCACCACCACATCCACCACCACAACCACTTTCGCTATCAACAATACCACCACTACCACCTCTGCCACCAGCACTATTACCACCAAATCCACCCCACCCCCA
>NW_027467748.1:317500-332500 GCF_046742065.1 Oratosquilla oratoria
GTGGTTAACTAGAGCGTTGGTTTCTCGGTGGTGTCTAATGTCCGCTTTGTGTTCCCTCAGTCTGTTGTTAAGTCCTCTGTATGTCTCTCCGTAGTATGCACAGTCACATCCTTTGCAGGGAATTTTGTAAACGATGCTATTGTCACGGTTCGTCTTGGTTCTGTTGGTGGTCAAGTGTCCTATTTTCTTCCCTGTGTCATTTACTATGATGAGTACTGTCTGTTATTGTTATAATTACTATTAATAATTTTTATTTCTTAGTATTATCATATTTTTATTATTTTTATTTTTATTTTTATTATTATTATCATTATTATTACTTTTATTTTATTGTTATCATTATCATTATTATTATCATTACTTCTATTGCATTGTTATTATCATTTTTGTTATTATCATTGTTACTGTTATTATTTATCATCATTACTATTGTTACATTTACTATTAATAATTTCTTTGTTATTAGTGTTATCATATTTGATTGTAAAAATTTCTTCATTGTTACGTTAGCCACAATGTGATGTTCACACTCGTCAGCAACTATGGTAACTCGGGGAGGTGGTGAGGGTCACCCCATGTATATAATGCCCACAGCCCGTTTGCAAACCTATTCCTTTGAAAAAGCATACCTGCGAAACTAGTCAGGAATAAACTCAAGACTAAGACTCCTGTGTTTCCTATTCCGCTTACATCATATATATGTACATATATATATTTATACATATACATATTATATATATATATATATATACATATATATATATACATATACATTTATATATATATATATATATATATACACATATACATGTACATATATATACATATATATATATATACATATATATATATATACATATACATATATATATACATATATGTATATACATATATATACATATATATATATATATATATATACATATATATACATATATATATATATATATATATATATATATACAGTATATATGTACATTATATATATATATATATATATATACATATACAGTACACACATATATATATAAATATACATATATATACATATATATATATATATATATGCATACACATACATATACACATACATATACATATACACATACATATGCATATAAACATACATAGGTACACATACATATACATGTACATATACATTCGCACACATACACATACACATACAAATACATACGTACACACATACATATATGTATATACATGTATACATTATATATATATATATATATATATATATATACATGTATACATACATAATTATATGTACAAATATAATCACACATAAATACCAATGTACATACAGTACATACATACGTACATTCATACTAACATGCATTCATACATACGTACATATGCGTGTGGATAGAAACGCGTGTTCATGTGGTGTATACGTACACAGTCATGCCCTTGTGTTCAGTAGGACAATCTGCGAAGGAATCTTGAGTGAGTCCGCTCGTGTCTCTGCGAAGATCCCGAACGGTCGGATCGGGAGAGCTTCTTCACGACTTAAGGTAAGTCCCATTATGTTGTCGGAGCTAGTGTAAGTAAACAGTTTCTAAGCCTAAATTGCTATATATATAATGAGCCTAAATTGCCATATATATATTGAGCCTAAATCGCCAATAGAAACACGCATGGGCCTAAATTGCCTTAGAATGAAACATGCGTTCTTACCTTAAGTCACTACACTATGCTCCTCAACTTCTGGCTTCAACTTCCTTAAACCTGTCCTTAGTTGTCTTCACTAAAATCCCCACCCCAAGACAGAAGTTGAAACTCCCCAGCAATCCCTCACAAGACTTCCAACCCAAGACGAAGTTCCTCCAAGACCCTTCAACGTCGACTTGGAACTCCGCAGGAGAGCCCTCAACCCCAAGGGGAACTGCTCTCAAGAACCTCCATCGTTAAGTTATAGAGCGTCGAGAACCCCAAAACCCCAAATTAAAATGGTCTCGAAGAGCCCTGAACTTAAATAACAAAAATCACACCCAAACTAATTTTTTTTTAAAAACACAACAAATGCCGGCGTACACCAGGATTTTTTTTATTTCAGAATTGAGCACCTTTAAATCTCAATTCACGAAGAAAATTGCCTTAGAAATTATCTTAACACGTTAAAAGAGGCACTTAATTAAAAAAGCCTTGAAGAGCCTGTTTCCTCATGCTGAGCTAGTATAGAAAGCCTTCGTCGCTGAGAAAGTCATCTCCAAAAGAAAGGTGTTGATTTGAAATCCCTCCAGCACTGTGTCGAACTATCTTCAAAAGCCTTCGATCTTAGGCTGACCTTCTCTGAAAAAAAAAAAAAAAAAATCTGGAAAACTCTTCCTGGTAAAAACTCGACTGCTCTGAAAGCGCCTTCGACCATATATAGGACATCTTCAATAATACACTTCAATCGAAAATTCAACTTCCCTAAAAATATCTTTATCAGAAAAATTGGGAATCCTTGAAATCCCCCTTGGCCAAATGTGTGACCGCCTCAAGAGTCAGTGATTAACCCATTCAACTCCGATGACAAGATGTCTTGTCATTTGGTCAAATAAAACAAAAAATCATAAAACACCAAAATGTTTGATCAAACACCAGAAAAATATGACGTCAGTCCTCGCTTCCCTCGCAGCGAAGCGAGGACTGACGTCATATTTTTCTGGTGTTTGATCAAACATTTTGGTGTTTTATGATTTTTTGTTTTATTTGACCAAATGACAAGACATCTTGTCATCGGAGTTGAATGGGTTAAACCAAACGTCTATGGTGAACTGGCAGTCTTTTCAGATCCAGCGGCTTCTCCTCACTTGGACAAAATCACCCAACATGACCCAGAATCAGGTGTAAAATAGGCCTTTAGAAGCAAAGGACGGCGCGAGAAATCCCCATAGTGTGAGTGCGTTCTTGTGTTCGTGTGCTCATTTGCATTCACACAAATCATAAATACATACCAAAATTATTTCCAAAACCGTACCTACAAAAATGAAGTATCGCATTTTGTATATCATAAGATATACGGTCGTTTGGGGGGACAATAATCCGCATACATATTTATGTGCATTATGTCTCGAATTGAATTGAATTATTCTACCTTTGTGGAGCAATGAAAACGGAAGATATACTATTGACATTGATTAAGCTTGTTGGCACTGAATGCATACAATCAACCGACTGGAGGGGAGGAAAGGGGTTTCGAGTGAACGAAATCTTTTGTCATGAAAACAAGTCCTAAAATAGGCCTTTGGTGTGAAGGAGTTAATAAAAAAGGTCTAACCCTTCTAGTCCAGTGGCTGCCTCTTAAACAATAAATTCCCCAGGAAAAAAAAAATCATAAAGCTGACATGTTGCAAATATGAAGAGCATTCTTTGAAGGAGGTGTTCAAGCGGACACGGTGGGTGCCCTAATATATATCGCCACTGATGTCAAAATCCTTCGTTCTCTGACACGCAAAAACGGGCACTCCTGATCGAAACATTATGGGATCTACGACAACACTTATCGAAACTGAGGGTATCTGAATGCATTAGGGAAGCAGACCGTGGTATCACTGCTGATTGGGCCGCGTTGGTGATGTACGAGTCCCGGGATCGTCCCTGAGGCGCCGACAGCCAGAACAAGGCGAACCCTGAGCTGGCATGCATCTTACGTCCTCTCCCAACCACATAACCAATTGCCCTCTGACTGACCAATTAAATTCTGTGTCGTTGGTGGGTGAGAGTGGAGGAAGGGGAGGCGAGCCAGTGTCTGAGCATGAGGGCAGTTGTTGGCGAAGTCTGAGAGCGAGACGAAGAAGCTAAGAGTAAATATTAGCAAAATTAAAGCAATAATACGAGTATTTACAAGGAGTGGTGATAGTGGGAGTGAGTCTGAATGGTGAGAGGCTGAAGGAATCGGAGAGTTTTAAGTATTTGGGCGTCGCATGGACCAGTGGGTCGGGGGGTAGAGGTGAATGATGGAGCAAATAAAGGGGAATGTATCGTGTCATAACAAACAAATACCTGGGGACGGAAACGAGAAGCTCAAACGTTGTTGAGATGACGTTGTTTGTGCAGTATGTTAGTACAATGAGGATGACGATAACAACAAACGTGTTGGTGAGGCATTGGTGATCTTGAGCATTTATTTTGGCTGCCACGAAGGCTTTCGAAACTAGTTCAGCATGAGGAAACTGGCTCTTCAAGGCTTTTTTAATTAAGTTCCTCTTTTAACGTGTTAAAATAATTTCTAAGGCAATTTTCTTCGTGAATTGAGATTTAAAAGTGCTCAATTCTGAAAAAAAAAATCCTGGTGTACGCCGGCATTTGTTGTGTTTTCCAAAAAGTTCAGTTTGGGGGTGATTTTTGTTATTTAAGTTCAGGGCTCTTCGAAAGCATTTTAATTTGGGGTTTTGGGGTTCTCGACGCTCTACAACTTAACGATGGAGGTTCTTGAGAGCAGTTCCCCTTGGGGTTGAGGGCTCTCCTGCGGAGTTCCAAGTCGAGGTTGAAGGGTCTTCGAGGAACTCTGTCTTGGGTTGGAAGTCTTCTGAGGGTATTCTTGGGGAGTTTAAACTTCTGTCTTGGGGTGGGGATTTTAGTGAAGACAACTAAGGACAGGTTTAAGGAAGTTGAAACCAGAAGTTGAGAAGCATAGTGTAGTGACTTAAGGTAAGAACGCATGTTTCATTCTAAGGCAATTTAGGCCCATGCGTGTTTCTACTGGCGATTTAGGCTCAATATATATATGGTAATTTAGGCTCATTATATATACAGCAATTTAGGCTTAGAAACTGCTTACTTACACTAGCTCCGAAAATATAATGGGACTTACCTTAAGTCGTGAAGAAACTCTCCCGACCCGACCGTTCGGGATCTTCGCAGAGACACGAGCGGGCTCACTCAAGATTCCTTCGCAGATTCTCGTACTGAACACAAGGGCATGACTGTGTACGTATACACCACATGAACACGTGTTTCTATCCACACGCATATGTACGTATGTATGAATGGATGTTAGTATGAATGTATGTATATATGTATGTACGTATGTATGTACGTATGTATGTACTGTATATACATTGGTATTAATGTGTGATTATATATGTACATATATTTATATATGTATACATGTACGTATATATGTATGTGTGTACGTATGCACAAAACGCCTCTTTAACGACAAAGAAGAAAGGAAGGAAGAGAGACCATTCTGAAGAGGATGACAAGCCTCGTAGAAGAAAGAGGCGATAAAAATGATAATGCGTCCACTACAGAAATGGGACGACGGCTTGAGAGTCTTTGGACTTATTGATTTGTGCCACAACGGCCATTGAAAAAAAAGCATGTTGTTAAGAAAAAGAAGATCCCTAGGGAATAAGTTAAGTCGGTGCCAAGTCATTGGAAAAAAGTCTAAATCTGTTAAGAGAAAAGCAAAGAAAGGGGAAAGCTGCAATATGTGACAAGATTCAAGAACTTTCCAAAGATAAAAAGTGCCAAGTTCAGAAATGGCGAACACATCATGCCCTTTAGAATTCTATGGAAACTGATAACTGTCTGGTTCAGCCCAACCAACGCAAGACATCGTAAGAAAATGGGATTCCAAGAAGTTTGAAATAAAGGGCATTGGTCCCTCAAGCGGCAGAGGGTTTCCCTCAGCTGAATAAAAACCTTTGGCGATGCTTTCAATATACAAAAATCCGACCACCTTTGCTCATAAAGGATCGCCGTCGTTTAAAGGCTCATTGAGATGGTGTTAACCCTTAAGCCTTGTTAAGATAGGGCTAGTTTAGTAGCCGCAAGGGCTAGCGTTTTGAAAACTACTCTACTTGCACAGTGTAAACAGGAATTAGTTAACTTGCCTCCAAAGTATCCTAGTGACAGCACTTACTTGACGGGGACATCAACTTGCAGCTAGGACTAGCGACTACTAAATTAACCCCGTCTCAACGAGACTTTAAGCAATGTAGTTCAGTTCGAAGCTTAAAGATTCGTTGAAATAAACACCTAATCAAGATGCTGTAATGCCTGCCATTTATTGTATATTATTTGTTTATTGCCTTTACTTTTAGGAATGTGCCCTGTGGGGCTACAAGGAGAAGGATGCCTAGTCCCAATCCCCGTCCCTTTCTTCTCGCCTCTTACGATCCAAGTGGGAACACTTGGCAGTATTCTTTTCCCCCACTACAGAAAAAGAAATAAGAAATGGTACAGTATAGCAACAAGGGGTTGAGGGACAGCATAACGGAGGGACAGTCGTAGTATAAAAGTGTCATAATTTCTCTATGAACAGAGTTTTCCTCTATCATAGACAAAATGATGTGTGCCTCTGGTCCGTAGGGGCGCCCCATATAGACCCTAAAGTATCGACTGCATGCTACTTTGCCACAATAACAAGCAGCCAATACCCCAGACGGTAGCAGCCAATACCCCAGAGGAAAGGGACAAAAGGTAGAGAGGTGCTTAGAGTGAACTCTTTAAACGAAGAGGAAAAGGAGAAGGAGTACAAGAAGAAGCTGAAGGAGGAGTGGGAGGGAGTTAAGGATAGAGTAGAGCTAGGTGTGGAGGAGGAATGGGGATGGTTCAAGGAGGGAGTCACAAAGTGTGCAAAGATGGTGTGTGGAACAAGAAGGACAGGAGGAAATAGAAGGAAGGGTAGTGAATGGTGGGATGAGGAAATGAAGAAGGTTATAGAAGAGAAGAAGCGAGCTTACACAGATTGGTTACAAAATAGGACGATGGGGTCATATGAGACGAACAAATAAAAGAAAAGAGAAGTTAAGAAAAAGGTAAAGGAGGCAAAGAGGAGAGCAGATGTGAAATGGGGTAAGAGTATGACAGAAAATTTTGAAAGTAATATAAAGATGTTTTGGAAAGAAATTAAGAGAGGAAGAGGAGGCGAATCAAGTAGAGAAGAAAAGGTAAAAGGTGCAGATGGAGAGATAATAATGGAGGAGAAGGCAGTAGGGGGAAGATGGGCAGAATATTTTAGGGAGTTGCTAAATGTGAAGGAGGATAGGGAGGGAAAGATAGCTGCAGTGGGAAATGCTAAGAAAATGAGAGTGATGAGTGAGGAAAATGGAGGAGAAATAAGGAAGGATGAAGTGAAGGCAGCAGTTAAGATGATGAAAGCAGGTAAGGCACCTGGTCTGGATGGATGCCATGCAGAATGTCTTATAAAAGGAGGTATAGTGATGGTGGACTGGTTGGTGAAGTTATTTGATATTTGCTGGAGAGAAGGTAGAGTGCCGGAGGACTGGAGGAGTGCTTGTATAGTTCCACTTTACAAGGGAAAGGGGGACAAGTGTGAATGTAGTAGTTTCAGAGGGATTAGCTTGTTTAGTGTAGTTGGGAAGGCTTATGGGAGGATTTTGATTGAGAGGATTAGGAGAGGAACAGAGGGAGTAATTGGTGAGGAACAGTGTGGATTTAGGACAGGTAGAGTTTGTGTAGATCAGATTTTTGTGGTAAGAGAGATATGTGAGAAAGCTATAGGAAAGGGGAAGGATGTATTTTGGGCCTTTATGGATCTGGAAAAGGCTTACGATAGGGTAGACAGAAAGGCACTGTGGGAGGTTATGCGGATATACGGGATAGGAGGAAAGCTTCTGGGAGCTGTCAAGAGTTTTTATGAGAGTACTAGAGCTTGTGTCAGGATTAGAAATGGAGAGAGTGAGTGGTTCGAGGTAAAGGTGGGACTTCGTCAAGGATGCGATATGTCACCCTGGCTGTTCAATTTATACGTGGATGGGGTAGTGCGAGATGTAAATGAAAGGGTAGTGGGTCAAGGATTGGGGATGGTTAAAGAAAATGGAGAAAAGTGGGAGGTGAGCCAGCTGTTGTTTGCGGACGACACTGCGCCTGTGGCAGGATCGGAGGAGGGACTGAGGAAGTTGGTGACAGAGTTTGGGAGAGTGTGTGATAGAAGAAAGCTGAAGATGAATGTGGGTAAAAGTAAGGTGATGAGATGTACAAGGGGTGAAAGTGGCAGTAATCTGGAAGTGAGCATTAAGGGAGAGCAACTGGAGGAAGTGGATAGTTTTAGATATTTGGGTGCAAATGTGGCAGGAAAATGTGGAGTGAAGGTGGAGGTAGAATGTAGATTGAGAGAAGCGAGTAAATGCCTTGGTGGATTAAAAAGTTTAATGATGAATAGAAATTTGGGAATGGATGCTAAGTGGAGACTGTATGAAGGAATGATTGTGCCAACAGCACTGTATGGAGCAGAAACATGGAACATAAGAGAGGAAGAGAGAAGGAGCTTGAATGTGATTGAGATGAAGTGTCTGAGAAGTATGATGGGGGTTACTAGGCTAGATACAGTGAGAAATGAGGAGGTGAGGAGGGGAACACGGGTGGAAAGGGAGCTGGGAGATAGGGTTGATGAAAGAATATTAGGATGGTTTGGACACATGGAAAGAATGAGTGAAGAAAGACTGGTAAAGGAGGTGTGGAAGGCAGATGTAGAGGGAGTGAACATGAGGGGGCGTCCTAGGATGAGATGGATGGATGGGGTGAAGGGGGCTTTGGGGAAGAGGGGAATGTCTGTTGAGGAAGGACGGGAGAGGACAGAAGACAGGGGTGAATGGAGAAGGTTGTATATGGATGATGTTGTGATGCAAGAGGTGGAGTGGACGGGGGAATGGGGGTTGAGGTAGTGTGTGTGAGCAAAATTTTGACGCAGCCCGAAAGGATTTCTCCCCGTCCTCTCCTTTGTATGGGGGGACGGAGAGGGGGGGTCGCCGATTTAATGAAGCGGCCTTGCTGCGGATGTGCTGTGTCTTGCGACACTGCTTCTGACCCAGGGCAGTGGACAGGGTGCAGGGATGACCTGTCATCTAGGAGGTGCTAAGATGGGAGGGAGGGTGGAGGTGTGTGGAGTGTTTTCGGCGCATATCAGATAGCAATCCCACAATATCTAAAACCAAAAAAAAAAAAAAATCTATTTAAATCAAATAAATCTGATTTCAGTAAAACAAAATAAGATTTTTTATATTTTTTAAAAAGATAAAAAAAAAAAAAAAAAATCGCCAACCCTGGTGTCCACTAACCTCATACAATAATACCTGTTAAGTCCGGCTAAAATTGGCATTTCAAAGCATAACAGTACCTTAAAAATAGTTCCTTATTTCACTATAAAAATTTATATTAACTTATACTGCATTGAATAAGTCAATAGTTGATATACAGTATTTGTCCTATATACAATGTTAGGTTTAATCTTTTATATATTTGTCCAATATAAAATGTTAGGTTACAAAGAAAGTAATGACCTCCTCTAGCGGACCCAGGGATCTGGGTGCGCACGTCCTGTGTAATAGTATGTATGTATATTATAAACAAAAGTGGCCCAAGAACGAAACCCCGAGGAACTACACTCAATTTTTTTTTCCATTGAGAACTTTTACTATTAAGAACAACTGGCTGCTTACAACTGTTCGACCAATTTCTAGTAATACTTTCCGAGTTACTTCTCATTCCACGCGAGATGAGCCTAGTTAGTAGTCTCTCGTGGGGGATATTAAATCTACAACATTATTTTGTCATATTTTGATGTAAATATGTTGTGAAATTCTCTAACGTGTGTTATTTAAATGGATATATATATATATATGTATACTCATATGTATATACATATATGTATACATACATATATATACATATATGTATACATATATATACTGTATATATATATATATATACATATATTGTATATATATATATACATATATATACATATATGTATAAATATATATATATACATATGTATACATATATTGTATATATATATATACACATATATATACATATATGTATAACATATATATATATATACATATATATGTATACACATATATATACATATATGTATACATATTATATATATATATACATATACATATATGTATATATACATATATTGTATATATATATATATGCACAAACACATTCATATACATATAAATATACATACGTACACATACACATACATGTACATATACATTCGCACACATACACATATATATACATATGTACACACATATATATATATACATATATACATACATAAATATATGTACATATATAATCACACATATATGTACATACAGTACATACATACGTACATACATATATACATACATTCATACTAACATGCATTCATACATACGTACATATGCGTGTGGATAGAAACGCGTGTTCATGTGGTGTATACGTACATACACAGTCATGCCCTTGTGTTCAGTACGACAATCTGCGAAGGAATCTTGAGTGAGCGCGCTCGTGTCTCTGCGAAGATCCCGAACGGTCGGATCGGGAGAGCTTCTTCACGACTTAAGGTAAGTCCTATTATATTTTCGGAGCTAGTGTAAGTAAACAGTTTCTAAGCCTAAATTGCTATATATATAATGAGCCTAAATTGCCATATATATATTGAGCCTAAATCGCCAGTAGAAACACGCATGGGCCTAAATTGCCTTAAAATGAAACATGCGTTCTTACCTTAAGTCACTACACTATGCTCCTCAACTTCTGGCTTCAACTTCCTTAAACCTCTCCTCAGTTGTCTTCACTAAAATCCCCACCCCAAGACAGAAGTTGAAACTCCCCAGCAATCCCTCACAAGACTTCCAACCCAAGACGAAGTTCCTCCAAGACCCTTCAACCTCGACTTGGAACTCTGCAGGAGAGCCCTCAACCCCAAGGGGAACTGCTCTCAAGAACCTCCATCGTTAAGTTGTAGAGCGTCGAGAACCCGAAAACCCCAAATTAAAATGCTCTCGAAGAGCCCTGAACTTAAATAACAAAAATCACCCCCAAACTGAGCTTTTTTGAAAACACAACAAATGCCGGCGTACATCAGGATTTTTTTTCAGAATTGAGCACCTTTAAATCTCAATTCACGAAGAAAATTCCCTTAGAAATTATTTTAACACGTTAAAAGAGGAACTTAATTAAAAAAGCCTTGAAGAGCCTGTTTCCTCATGCTGAGCTAGTTTCGAAAGCCTTCGTCGCTGAGAAAGTCATCTCCAAAAGAAAGGTCTTGATTTGAAATCCCTCCAGCACTGGGTCGAACTATCTTCAAAAGCCTTCGATCTTAGGCTGACCTTCTCTGAAAAAAAAAAAAAAAAATCTGGAAAACTCTTCCTGGTAAAAACTCGACTGCTCTGAAAGCGCCTTCGACCATATATACGACATCTTCAATAATACCTTCAATCGAAAATTCAACTTCCCTAAAAATATCTTTATCAGAAAAATTGGGAATCCTTGAAATCCTCCTTGGCCAAATGTCTAACCGCCTCAAAAATCAGTGATTAAACCAAACGTCTATGGTGAACTGGCAATCTTTTCAGATCCAGCGGCTTCTCCTCACTTGGACAAAATCACCCAACATGACCCATTGACATTGATTAAGCTTGTTGGCACTGAATGCATACAATCAACCGACTGGAGGGAAGGAAAGGGGTTTCGAGTGAACGGGGAATTTATTGTTTAAGAGGCAGCCACTGGACTAGAAGGGTTAGACCTTTTTTATTAACTCCTTCACACCAAAGGCCTATTTTAGGACTTGTTTTCATGACAAAAGATTTCGTTCACTCGAAACCCCTTTCCTCCCCTCCAGTCGGTTGATTGTATGCATTCAGTGCCAACAAGCTTAATCAATGTCAATGGTATATCTTCAGTTTTCATTGCTCCACAAAGGTAGAATAATTCAATTCAATTCGAGACATAATGCACATAAATATGTATGCGGATTATTGTCCCCCCAAACGACCGTATATCTTATGATATACAAAATGCGATACTTCATTTTTGTAGGTACGGTTTTGGAAATAATTTTGGTATGTATTTATGATTTGTGCTTGTATGTTTGTGTGAATGCAAATGAGCACACGAACACAAGAACGCACTCACACTATGGGGATTTCTCGCGCCGTCTTTTGCTTCTAAAGGCATATTTTACACCTGATTCTAGGTCATGTTGGGTGATTTTTTCCAAGTGAGGAGAAGCCGCTGGATCTGAAAAGATTGCCAGTTCACCATAGACGTTTGGTTTAATTACTGATTTTTGAGGCGGTCAGACATTTGGCCAAGGAGGATTTCAAGGATTCCCATTTTTTCTGATAAAGATATTTTTAGGGAAGTTGAATTTTTGATTGAAGGTATTATTGAAGATGTCGTATATATGGTCGAAGGCGCTTTCAGAGCAGTCGAGTTGTTACCAGGAAGAGTTTTCCAGAAAAAAAAAAAAGTCAGCCTAAGATCGAAGGCTTTTGAAGATAGTTCGACACAGTGCTAGAGGGATTTCAAATCAAGACCTTTCTTTTGGAGATGACTTTCTCAGCGACGAAGGCTTTCGAAACTAGCTCAGCATGAGGAAACAGGCTCTTCAAGGCTTTTTTTAATTAAGTACCTCTTTTAACGTGTTAAAATAATTTCTAAGGGAATTTTCTTCGTGAATTGAGATTTAAAGGTGCTCAATTCTGAAAAAAAAATCCTGGTGTACGCCGGCATTTATTGTGTTTTCAAAAAGGTTCAGTTTGGGGGTGATTTTTGTTATTTAAGTTCAGGGCTCTTCGAGACCATTTTAATTTGGGGTTTTGGGGTTCTCGACGCTCTACAACTTAACGATGGAGGTTCTTGAGAGCAGTTCTCCTTGGGGTTGAGGGCTCTCCTGCGGAGTTCCAAGTCGAGGTTGAAGGGTCTAGGAGGAACTCCGTCATGGGTTGGAAGTCTTGTGAGGGATTGTTGGGGAGTTTCAACTTCTGGCTTGGGGTGGGGTTAAGGAAGTTGAAGCCAGAAGTTGAGGAGCATAGTGTAGTGACTTAAGGTAAGAACGCATGTTTCATTTTAAGGCAATTTAGGCCCATGCGTGTTTCTACTGGCGATTTAGGCTCAATATATATATGGCAATTTAGGCTCATTATATATATAGCAATTTAGGCTTAGAAACTGTTTACTTACACTAGCTCCGACAACATAATGGGACTTACCTTAAGTCGTGAAGAAGCTCTCCCGATCCGACCGTTCGGGATCTTCGCAGAGACACGAGCGGGCTCACTCAAGATTCCTTCGCAGATTGTCGTACTGAACACAAGGGCATGACTGTGTACGTATACACCACATGAACACGCGTTTCTATCCACACGCATATGTACGTATGTATGAATGCATGTTAGTATGAATGTATGTATAGTATGTACGTATGTATGTACTGTATGTACATTGGTATTTATGTGTGATTATATTTGTACATATATTTATGTATGTATACATATATATATATATATATGTATGTATACATATATATACATATATGTATGTGTGTACGTATGTATTTGTATGTGTATGTGTATGTGTGCGAATGTATATGTACATGTATATGTATGTGTACGTATGTATATTTATATGTATATGTATGTGTATATGTATATGTATGTGTATATATGTGTATGCATATATATATGTGTATGCATATATATATACATATATATATATGTATATATATATATATATGAGAGTAATTCGCTAATAGCAGCGACATCAAACCGATAATTTTTTTTTTGTGAAAGTTGCATGCAGGATTCGAACCCGCTGTACTCGGCCATCCGTAAATTACCTTCCCAGTGCCCTAACCACTAGACCACAGAGCGTATAAAATCCTTGAAACCTGGAACCGAACTGATTCCCGAGGGAAGGAAGATCACATATTACGGCGATCCGAAATTCCTGTTTTACTCAAGAACCAGCCCACCAGTGGTATGAGGTAAGGACCGGGACGTACCCCTTTCACTCTTATCGCCATTGTAACTATGAGAGTAATTCGCTAATAGCAGCGACATCAAACCGATAATTTTTTTGTGACAGTTGCATGCAGGATTCGAACCCGCTGTACTCGGCCATCCGTAAATTACCTTCCCAGTGCCCCATACCACTGGTGGGCTGGTCCTTGAGTAAAACAGGAATTTCGGATCACCGTAATAAGTGATCTTCCTTCCCTCGGGAATCAGTTCGGTTCCAGGTTTCAAGGTTTTTAGCCTCTGTGGTCTAGTGGTTAGGGCACTGGGAAGGTAATTTACGGATGGCCGAGTACAGCGGGTTCGAATCCTGCATGCAACTGACACAAAAAAAAAAATTATCGGTTTGATGTCGCTGCTATTAGCGAATTACTCTCATAGTTACAATGGCGATAAGCGTGAAAGGGGTTCGACCCGGTCCTTACCCCATACCACTGGTGGGCTGGTCCTTGAGTAAAACAGGAATTTCGGATCGCCGTAATATGTGATCTTCCTTCCCTCGGGAATCAGTTCGGTTCCAGGTTTCAAGGATTTTATAGCCTCTGTGGTCTAGTGGTTAGGGCACTGGGAAGGTAATTTACGGATGGCCGAGTACAGCGGGTTCGAATCCTGCATGTAACTGTCACAAAAATTATCGGTTTGATGTCGCTGCTATTAGCGAATTACTCTCATAGTTACAATGGCGATAAGCGTGAAAGGGGTTCGACCCGGTCCTTACCCCATACCACTGGTGGGCTGGTCCTTGAGTAAAACAGGAATTTCGGATCGCCGTAATATGTGATCTTCCTTCCCTCGGGAATCAGTTCGGTTCCAGGTTTCAAGGATTTTATAGCCTCTGTGGTCTAGTGGTTAGGGCACTGGGAAGGTAATTTACGGATGGCCGAATATATATATATATATGTATATATATATATATATATATGTATATATATATATATATATGTACTGTATATGTATATATATATATATATATAATGTACATATATACTGTATATATATATGTATATATATAATGTATATACATGTATATGTATAATGTATATATATGTACATGTATGTGTATATATATGTATATATATGTATATATATATATATATATATATATATATATAATATATGTATATGTATATATATATATATATATATAATATATGTATATGTATATATATATATATATATATATATATATATGTACATATATATGATGTAAGCGGAATAG
>NW_027467748.1:340000-357500 GCF_046742065.1 Oratosquilla oratoria
TTTTCTTCTCTACTTGATTCGCCTCCTCTTCCTCTATTAATTTCTTTCCAAAACATCTTTATATTACTTTCAAAATTTTCTGTCATACTCTTACCCCATTTCACATCTGCTCTCCTCTTTGTCTCCTTTACCTTTTGCTTTACTTCTCTTTTCTTTTCTTTGTACCTCTCATATGACTCCCTCGTCCTATTTTGTAACCAATCTGTGAAAACTTGCTTCTTCTCTTCTACAACCTTCTTTGTTTCCTCATCCCATCATTCATTACCCTTCCTTCTATTTCCTCCTGTCCTTCTTGTTCCACACACCATCCTTGCACACTTTGACTCCCTCCTTGAACCATTCCCATTCCTCCGCCACACCTAGCTCTACTCTATCCTTCACTCCCTCCCACTCCTCTTTCAGCTTCTTCTTGTACTCCTTCTCCTTTTCCTTTTCATTTAAATATTTCACTCTAAGCACCTCCCTACCTTTTGTCCCTTTCCTCTTTCTCCATCTATCCTCCACTCTCAACTTACCTTCCACCAAAAATTATCTGATATTCCCCCACCCTCTCCCCTTAGCACATGTACATCCTTAACTCTTCCTATCATAGTCCTATTCACCACTACATAATCCATCAACGCTCTATCTACCACCCTTCCATCCACCACCCTCTCCCATGTGTACTTATGCTTGACTTTCTTCCTAAGCACTGTATTTGGTATCATCAACTCTCTAGACACATTTCCACCATCATCTCTCCACTACGATTCTTTCCTGGAACTCCACATTTCCCAACCACTCCATCGATTGGACCATTTCCTACCCTAGCATTAAGGTCTCCCAGTACTATTACATTGACATTTCTCCCTAAATCCTCTATGCACTCATTTAAATATATCCAAAAAGCCTCCCTTTCTTCTACACTCTTCTGACTACCAGACCCATATGCACTTACAGCCAAGCTCCCTGTCCATTTCTCCCGAGCCACAACCACCAACTGCTCCAAATCGCTCGCTAATTCATCCGGTGGCAATAGCCCTCTTTTATACGCTACTATTTTTTCATTTTCTTACAGACATTCTTCCCCTCCCACAAAAATCCCGCGAAGCGGTTGGTCTTTCCTAGGAATTCAGAATTCAGGACTCTCTGATTTCTGAACCCGTATAGAGCGGACACTTCCCGCTCCTCTATAATCCCTAGGTTAAGGATGTTAGGTGGACCCTAGTGGTAACAGATGGTCTGGGTAGGCATAAAATAAGTGTGTGTGTAGTGCTAAGTGAATATGTAAATAATTTATGTTAGAACACCATAGTTTTGCCTTAATTAACCTTGCCCCTTTGAGTTATCCACCGGTCACCTAAAACTATTGACATACGTGCTTGAAAGTACTGCACAGATTCATATTTGATATGCAGTATATTGTTACCCTGCCATTTAGTCTCAATCTGGTTCGTCAATGATTGGAGGTAGGATTGTTTCTCCAATTAAGATTGGGGTTTAATGGGAGGCGTAACAACACACACACACACACTTACACACACACACTTACACACTCACACTTACACACTCACACTTACACACTCACACTTACACACTTCCACGCTCACACACTAACTCACACTCACTCAAACACTCACTCACACTCACGCAAACGCTCACACACACACACACACACACACACACACACACACACACACACACAGACACACACACTCATTCACACACACACACTCACACACACTCACACACACACACACACACACACACACACACACACACACACACACACACACACACACACACACACACACACACACACACACACACACACACACACACACACACACACACACACACACACACACACACACACACACACACACGCACACTCTCACTCATATTCACACACACATTCACATACTCACCCACACTCACTCACATTCATTCACACATATTCACACACACTCTCAGATATACACACGCTCAGACACACACACGCTCAGGAAATCACATGGCCCGGATGAAATCCCAAATTGGATTCTAAAGGAATGCAAAGAAGAACTAACGGACAAAATACATAACATAATAAATTGCTCACTCAAAGAAGGAAAAATACCAAACGACTGGGAAAATGCTAACATTGTACCAATATATAAAGGAGGAAACAAGGAAGAACCAAATAACTATAGGCCAGTCTCTCCAACAAGCACTATAGCCAAAATTTGTGAGAAAATCAAGAATAGATGGGTAAAACACATGGAAGACAACAATATAATAAACACAAGACAATTTGGGTTCAGACAAGGAAGATCATGCACCACAAACTTAATATGTTTTTACTCAAGATTAATAGATATAGTGCAAGAAAGGAATGGATGGGCTGACTGTGCCTTCCTGGACTTACAAAAAGATTTTGACAAAGTACCTCACAATTTTCTTTTTTTTAATTCGAACATATAGGAGAGATATAAGGGAACCTACTAAAATGGATGGAGGACTTCCTGATTGGTAGAAAGATGAGAGTAATGCTCAGAGAAAAATATTCAGATTGGAAAGAGGTGGAGTCAGAAATGGAAGATGGACTTCAATATCAAGAAGTGTAGCATAATGGAGTTTGGATAAAGCAAAAACAGAATATCAGGACAATGTAAAATTGGAACCAAGGAGGTAATGAAGGAGACATCCGAAAATGATTTGGTTGTAATTATCGCAAAAGACTTGTCCTATGACAAACAAACAAAATTGTTGGAGAATCCTGCAACTTGCTAAGATCAATAAAAGTGGCATTTACATATTTGGACGTAGAAATTATTAAAAAAAATATAGGTCACACTGATAAGGCCTAGACTAGAATATGCGGAGCCATTGTGGTCACCCAGCACCAAAAAGAATATAAAGAAAATAGAAATAATCCAGAGAGCAGCAACAAAAATGGCACCTGCACTAGCAAACTTGTCATATGAGAAGATATTGCCTAACTAGATCTACCGACTCTGAAGCAAAGAAGATAGAGAGGTGACCTACGGACCATCTACAGAATCATAAAAGGCACACACTCACACACACACACACACACACACACACACACACACACACACACACACACACACACACACACACACACACACACACACACACACACACACACACACACACACACACATACACACATTCAACCTCACTCGCACATGCACACGCACAAACACGCACAGAAACGACTGTCGAACAAGGCAGGATCGTTCACGCTGCCAATGCCATTATGGCCCTTATCCTGAAAGCCACCAAAGGCAAGCACCGAAGGCAAGGGAGACACAAAATGCCAAGGGAAGGAACAACATCAGGGCAAAAACGGGTTACGACAACCGCGCCTTCTTTTACAATTCCCACGGAAATTGGCAAAGCAATACGAGTTCATATGAGCGGCAGCATTACCAAACTAACAGAGGTCAAAATCAGTATTGGAATCATTTCCCAGGTTATGACCAAGGTCAGTACGTTTCAAGACCTAGAAACAGAAAGTTCGTCAATCGGAAGATGTACTCGTACTATGGTGGCTATTAAACGTACAGTCAGTACAAATAAAACCTAACCTAACAATGGAGATAAAATAAAATAATAAAAATAAACAATAAGAAAAAATTCGGCAAAATTAATTGTGGCAGGGATTCCCCTCAGCTGAATAAGGTTATCAAACAGGATATATATATATATATATATATATATATATATATATATATATATATATATATATATATATATATATATATATATATATTACAGGTGAAAAATGTAATCACACATTTGTCAATCACGTAGAAACCACTGTTGGAGTAGAAAAGACTGGAAACGTGGAATCTATATATTTCGACCGGAAACTACTGAAGAGGATTGCAGTTTGCGGTCGAAATATATAGATTCCCCGTTTCCAGTCTTTTCTAATCCAACAGTGGTTTCTACGTGATATATATATATATATATATATATATATATATATATATATATATTTATATATATGTATATATATATATACATATATATATATATCTATATATAAAACAAACAAATAATAAGAATAAATAAATCAATAAAATTTAAAAATATCAGATCAACTAATAAACAAAGAAATAAACAAATGAACAAATAAAAAAAAATCGAATAAAGAAATAAACAGATGAAATAAATACAATAAATACAAACTAATAAACCAACAAATAAACGAACAAGTAGACAGAAACACACACACACACACATATATATATATATATATATATATATATATATATACATATATATACATACATTATATATATATATATATATATATATATATATATATATATATATAAGCAATCTGATAGAGAAATGTAGTGGGGGGTTCGAGTCCCCTTCCGTGCCTTTTATTCTGGCTGCCGCCAGGCGATTCTATTACTCCCCGTGGTACTCCCTCTTTGGTGGGGGTAGTGGTAGGGAAGAAAAATGGACCTCGGCTCCTCCTAGTCGTGAGTTAGAGTCCCTCATATACAATTTATATATGCATATATATACATATATATATATATATATATATATATATATATATATGTGTGTGTGTGTGTGTGTGTGTGTGTGTGTGTGTGTGTGTGTGTGTGTGTGTGTGTGTGTGTGTGTGTGTGTGTGTGTGTCTGTGTGTGCAACACTGAATGGGTCCCAGTGAAAAGCGATACCTTTTTATCAACCACAATACACTTTGATTGTAAGCCATCAACATCGGAAGCTCCGTGGAGGCAACATGGAGAAAATGAAACGTGATCCAAGACCATGATGAATCACACACATCGCACATAAACACACAACGTACAAATACACTATCACACCCACCCACACACTAAAAAACACACAACACAAAAAACACTATCACACCTACCCACACACTAAAACACAGACACACACAAAACACTATCACACCCACCCACTCACTAAAACACAGACACCTACACCTTTTCACTTTCCTTTCTTTAATCCTCCGTGCCGACAATACTTATCAAAGTCCAAATTATTGCCACAAGCATGCGATCATCAATTCAATGTTTACTTTACTAGAATGTCAATAGAACTGACTATTAATTCATCGTTACATTAGTATTAGTTTGATCCCATGTCAATTCGCTGCAATACCACATATTTCTATATTTGTTCTTGTTAATAACAACCAAATTTTAACGTAATGTCACTATAGCAAAGGGACTGGGTCCTTTTACATTAACCCTATCACTTCATAGATTGACGAACGCCAGACGACCTTATTCAGAGGAAGGAACGTCATTGTCAATATCGTTTTAAAAAAGAAATTGTCAAAAATTTATTGGACTGGGCTCGGTCATTTAGCCTGTTGCGCAAGACTATGGTCAAATTTTACACACTTGAAGAACACTGTTCTGACTAAAACCAGATGATTGTCCTCAACTAAGGAGACCCTTGTTAAGGGGGACTTTGCGTAGTTGTCATTTGTTAACCATAACGACGTTGTTAACCCTTAAACTCCTGGTAACAACGATCTCCTGGACTGCAGGACCAACCAAAAGAAACCTATATACAGCGACTTTATGCTCTTCAAGAAGGGTCTAACGCTGGAAGTTCTGTTGACAATATTTGGATATTGACAATAAATTCCCACAGTGGGGAGACTCCTTCAAGAGTTAAACGAAGGGTGAAGATATAGATCTCTTCTTGCAATTCTGTGTTTTATGTCGCTGATCTATTCGGCAGCGACGATATGACGTCATAGCGTTTTCTCTTCAGCCAAAAAAGAACTTCACGCTACCCAAAAGCTTCCAGACTCTCTGGAAGACTAATTCCATCGTGAGAAGTAACACCTTTCGTGTTCTTCTTAAAGAACACCAGCAGAGGATTTTTTTTAATAGTCTTGTGTTCCTCATTCACATGAGAGTTTTCCATGTTCTTGTTTCTCAGCTCGTGTGTATATTTGTGTGTGTGTGTGTGTAGAACCCCCGTAGATTAAAATATTTTTGTGTTCGTCATTCAAGTTAGACTTGTCCATGTACTTGTTTGTCAGCTCATGTGTATATTTGTGTATGTGTGTGTGTGCAGAAGTTCTGTAGATTTGATTGTTTTTGTGTTCTTCATTCACGTGAGACTTGTCCATGTACTTGTTTGTCAGCTCGTGTATATTTGTGTGTGTGTGTGTGTGTGTGTGTGTGTGTGTGTGTGTGTGTGCGCTCTCGTGAAATATGGACTGTATTCCCATCAGTCAAACTTTACTTTAAATCAACTTATGATATTTTTATTGAGCCCTTTCTTTATCCAAGCTAATCAAGATGCATCTATACAAAAGTTACATATATTCGTATCCTTCAAGCACCTCTGCATTATTACAATGTCTCCTTGTTCTTCCTCCGTCCCATTATAAGAGATTTTCTTAATTTCTTTTTCGACTTTGTTCATTCCTTTCATAGCCCTGAACACAACCAATATATTATATTTTTACTAATGAGGACAGAACCCAAGTTTTGAATATTTTCATAAACAATCAATCAGTTAGACTAAGGACCTTTTTTCGGAACCACTCCACTACTGCATACTAATGTAGGCCCTTTGAGATTTTTTTTTCCAAATCCAAGTAGTGAAGTGTCATTTTTGACAATTTGCATCTCGCCATCTTGTTACATTTTATTGGAAGCAAATTACCTGATACTTATACTCTCTCTATCGCGAATGTGATTAGTGTGGTTGTGACAATGGCGGTGGTGTGGTGATGGTATTCCCCATCGAGTAATTCAATGATAGCATCTTTGTACTTTTAACTTGTATATGTATATATATATATATATATATATATATGTATATATATATATATATGTATATATATATATATATATATATATATATATATTATTATTATTAACCACTATGCACTTTAATTCTAAGCCATCAACATCGGAAGCTCCGTGGAGGCAACATGCAAAAATTGAAACGTGGTACGACCGAGGACTCGAACCTACGGCTAGCACGTGACCAGTGCTGGTCTAAGTCACTAGCACTGATGACGTGCTAGTCGTAGGTTCGAGTCCTCAGTCGTACCACGTTTCAATTTCTGCATGTTGCCTCCACGGGGCTTCCGATGTTGATGGCTTAGAATTAAAGTGCATTGTGGTTGATAAAAAGGTATGTATGCATGTATATATTATATATATATATACATATATATAAATGTGTGTATATATATATGTATATATATATATATATATATATATATAAATATATATATATGTGTGTATATATCTCTCTCTATATATATATATATATATATATATATATATATATATATATCTTATTTGAAAATACAAACATGGTATCATTGAATTACTCGATGGGGAATAGCACCACCATCACCACACCACCGCCATCGTCACCACCACACTAATCACATAGGTGATAGAGAGTATAGGTATCAGGTAATTTGCTTCCAATGATATGTAACAAGATGGAGAGATGCAAGTTGTTTAACAAGAATGACACTTCACTACTTCGATTTGGAAAAAAAATCTCAAAGACCCCAGATTAGCATGCGGTAGTGGAGTGAGTGATTCCGAAAAAAGGTCCTTAGCCTAACCGATTGATTGTTTATAAAAAATATTCAAAACTTGGGTTTTATCATCATTAGTAAATATATAATACACTGGTCATGTTCAGGGCTATGAAAGGAATGAACAAAATCGAAAAAGAAATTAAGAAAATCTCTTATGATGTGACGGAGGAAGAACAAGGAGACATTGCAATAATGCAGAGAAGAGAAGGTGCTTGAAGGATACGAATATGGAACTTTTGTATAGACGCATCTTGATTAGCTTGGATGAAGAAAGGTCTCAATAAAAATATCAAACTGGTTTAAAGTAAAGTTTGACTGATGGGGATACAGTCGATATTTCACGAGAGCACGCACGCACACACACACACACACACACACACACACACACACACACACACACACACATACACACACACATACACGTACACACAATCGTCGGATTGACGGCGACGATTGGAACTCCGGAAAAAACGCAATTTTCGTGCATTTCAACGAGGGAGTACCTTTTCGTATTAGTAGGGAACGGGAAAGCTCGTCGTGTAGTAGTTAGGTGATGAAAAGGGAGAAGGGGAACGATTACTGAGGGAAATGGAAGGAAATGAGGAAGGAGACGAACGGGCTTCCCCTAACAGCAGAAAAAATATAAACAACAGGGTCTGCTGACGGCACAGAGGAAATGGAAAATATCAGTAAAAGCATTAAGGTTAGAAATATAGATAAGAACAACACAATGGAAAGTGAAAATAATAATTTCCATGGATTTAATGAGGGTGGGGGGGATGCCAACCTCCCCCGATTAGCAAGTTTAGACAGGAGCATGCCGACAGGAGACCTTTTGCATCCGACCTAGATATGGATCAAAAGGTCTCCTGTCGGCATGCTCCGCCTTTGTAATCCTTTGTAATCCTTTGAAAAACTAGAGAAAATGACCGAACATTGGGAGAGTACGTTCGGTCAACTTACACGGATAGCGCAGAGAGTTGATAAATTGGAAGAGTTAAAGAAGGAGAACCAAACCCTAACTAAAGAAATACAAGAATTAAAAAGACAGTCAAAAGAAGTAAAAGATGAGAATGAAGAATTAAAGAGGAATAAAGAGAATAAAGAGTCCATAGCAAAAGAAGTACAGGGTTGGAAAAATGTCCAAGAGAATAACAAATTGTATTTAAGGATATAATGGCACAACAGATGAAAGATCAAATTAAAGACACAATTATTAAAGTGATGAGGAAGAGAATATAGTGAGAGACTTAGCGGATAAAAAGAAATGTATAATCATATTGGGGATGGAAGAGAAGTATAATACAAATTGGACTACATAAATAAAGGAGAAGGAGAAAGTAAATAAGATATTGGAAGTAGTTCAAGAAGATGGAACAGAAACAGGGAAAGAAATAGAAAAAATATATAGAATAGGGAAATACAATACTGATAAGACCAGACCAATTAAGATCAAATTCAGGTCACAAACAACAGCAGAGAATATCTTAGCAAAAAGGGGGAGACTAATAAACAGTGAACAATTTAAACAGATATGGATAAAAAGAGAAATGAATAAAGAGGAAAGAGAGGATGAGAAAGCAAAAAGACAAGAAGCTAAGGAAAAAAGCGGGAAAAAACAGACAGAAAAAGAGATATTGTATTGGATAGTATGAAAGTGAGAAAATGGTACATAGAAGAGAAAAAAGGAAGGAGAACAGAAAACACGATGAAAGTACTAGATATAGTACCGATATATAAAGGGGGAAACAAAGACCCTACAAACTATAGACCAGTCTCTCTAACAAGCACGATAGCAAAAATTTGTGAATCATCAAAAGTAGATGGTAAAGGCATTTAGAAAAAAAACGTACTAAATACAAGACAATTTGGATTCACACAAGGACGATCATGCGTCACAAACTTCATATGTTCCTATCAAAGGGTAATAAATATAATACAAGAAAGAGATGGATGGGCTGATTGTGCTTTTCCAGACCTAAAAAAAAAAAAAAGCTTTTGACAAGGTGCCACATAAGAAGTTGCTAAGAAATTAGAAATTACAGGAGGAATACAGGGCAAACTGCTGAAATGGATGGAAGACTTTTTCCAAGAAAGAAAAATGAGAGTGGTGATAAGAGACAAACACTCTAACTAGGATGAAGTGATAAGTGGTGTTCCACAGGGAACAGTGCTGGCCCCAATATTGTTTGCTATATATATTAATGATATGGATGAAATAATTGAATTGAAAGTTATATAAGCTTCTTTGCAGATGATGCAAAACTATTGAAAAAGTGAACACTGAAGAAGATTGTGAATCACTGCAGAGTGATCTCAATAAAGTATGGGAATGGAGTAGGAAGTGGGAGATGGAGTTCAATACTAAAAAGTGTAGTATAATGGAATTTGGAAGAAGCAATAAAAGAATAGTAGCATCATATAAATTGGGAGAAGAAGGAATAAAAGAAGTAGAAAATGAGAAGGACCTGGGAGTCATTATTATGAATAATATGTCACCTGAGAAACATATAAACAAGATTTTGGGAGAAACTTATAACTTAATAAGAACAATCAAAATAGCAATTACGTACCTGGATGAAGAAATGGTGAAGGAAATGCTAATCACTTTGATAAGACCAAGATTGGAATATGCAGCAACGATGGGGTCAACAAGTACAAAATAATGTATAACAAAACATGAAAGAAAACAAAGAGCAATTACAAAACTGCCACCAACACTCTCAAAACTATCATATAAAGAGACACTAGCAAAACTTGAGCTACAGACATTAGAGCAAAGAAGAGAGAGAGGAGATTTGATAACTATTTATAGAATCATGAAAGGCATAGAAACTATTGATAGAGAGGACTTAATAAAATGGGATGATAGAAATACAAGAGGACACGGAAAGAAAAGCAAGACAGTTATAGAAGAGATCTGAAAAAGAACAGCTTTCCCTACGGAGATGAGAAAGTGGTGTGTGCAAAACAATACATGAACTAAAAAACAGTTCAGATAAAATGAGATATAAAGACGGGATACCACGAGCATAGCACACACACACACACACACACACACACACACACACTTTCAACGAACGGACGGCTTGAAGAACGTTCTGAAGAAAAGTGCCGATTGTGGATCCCAACGCAAAGAGAAGTACCTTTTGTATTTGCAGGGTGGGGGGAAATTGCTCGTGGGGCAGTAGGTAAGTAGGAAAAGAGGAGAAGGGGAGGGATTGCTGGGGAAATGGAAGGAAATGAGGATGTGGAGGACTTGGCCCAGGCAGACGGGCGTAAGGTCAACATGAAACGACCACCGGACCAGCTCAGTGATGACGAAATGGCAAATAAAAATGTAAAGATTAGAAGTATAGAGAGGAGCAATACAGTAGAAAGTGACGAGAATATGTTCCAGGGATTTAAAGAGGGTGGGGGGGACACAAACCCCCCCCCCCGACTGATAAGACTAGAGGAGAGAGTTGATAAGGTGATCGAGGACTTGGAACGTAAGTTAGGTAATGTAGACTCCATTTTCCAGAGAATTGAAAGGTTGGAACAACTAGAGAAGGCTAACAGAAACTTAACTGAAGAAGTAGAGGACCTAAAAAGACAGTTAGGAAATGTAAAGGAGGAGAATGAGAAATTGAAGAAGAATAGTAATGAAAACAGAGAGAAAATAGCTACAGAAGTTAAAAATTGGAGAATAACTCAAGAAGGGAATAAGGTTTCATTCACTGACATAGTCAAACAGCAATTGAAAGAACATAATGAAGACTCAGTTATTAAAGTGATGAGACAGAAGGAGAATATAGTAAGAGAATTAGCTGACAAAAAGAAATGTATAATTATATTAGGAATGGAAGAGAAACATAACCCAGATAGAACCGCAAGAATCAAGGAGGAAAATGAAAGAGTAAGCAGTTTATTAAAATTAGTCCAGGAAGATGAACCAGAAATTATAAAGGAAATTGAGGAAAAATTCAGACTCGGAAAATATAGTACAGATAAGACCAGACCAATTAAGATTAAATTCAGGTCACAAACAACGGCAGAGAAAATTCTATCCAAGACAGGGAAACTAGCAACAAATGATCAATATAAAAAGGTATGGATAAAAAGAGAAATGAATAAGGAGGAAAGAGAGGCAGAAAAGCAGAAAAGAAGTGAAGCTAAGGCAAAAAACGAGGAAAGAACGGAGTCAGAGAAAGAGAGATTCTATTGGAGAGTAGTGAACATGAAAATAAAGCAGTTCGACATACTAAAGAAAAACATAAGGGAAACAGAGAACACAATGGAAGTGGCAGAAAACTAAGAGTGTCTTACACAAATATAGATGGATTGATAACAGGATTGAATGAACTGAATGATTATTTGAAAGAAAAAGAACCGGACATAATGGGAATTGTAGAAACAAAATTAAAAGGCCCACTACCACCCAACAGTGTAGGACATGATACATACAATTATTGGATTAGAAACAGAGAGAAAAAACAAGGGGGTGGAGTTATGTTCCTGACTAAGAAGGATATAAACGTGAAAGGTGTCATATATGGAAAGAATACAGTAGAGATGATTATGATAGAAGTGGAAGACCGAGATAAGAAGAGCAGAAAATTTGTGATCAATTATGTGCCTCCGAAAACAGCCTCATGGGAAGAGAGTGAACATAAAAGTATGTTAGAGGACACAAAGATAGCATTAACTAAAATAATGGAAGACGGAGGAAGAATAGTTATGATGGGCGACTTTAATTGCAAAGAAATCTGCTGGGAAGAAATGACAGTAAAGAGTGGTGATGACTCATGGGGAAATGCTCTACTTGAGATGATTACTGACCATTCAATGACACAATGGATACAAGAGAACACTAGGTATAGAAATGAAGAAGAACCATCGAGGCTAGACTTAATAATTACATCTGAACCTAGAATAGTGGACAAGATTGAATATAAAACACCAATAGGTAAAAGTGACCACATATTGATTGAACTGGAACTTAATGAAGAAAAATATAGGAAAAGAAATGAACAATATAGAAAAGGAAGAATGATGTATGAAAAAACAAACTTTGATAAAATAAGAGAATTCTTCCAACAAGAAAACTGGGAAGAAATATACAAAGAAGAAACATCAGTGGAAGAGAAATGGAATATTTTGACAAAAATTTACAAAAAAGGAGTGGAAAAGTATGTCCCAAGACAAAAACAAGAAAAAGAATATGTAAAATGCTGGTACAACAAAAGTTGTAGGGAGTTAAAAGACAAAAGAGACAAAGCCTGGACCAGATGGAAAAAAGACAGAAGACCTGAAAAATGGAAAATATATACTGGTTATAGAAATGAATATGTACTAAAGTGCAGAGAGGAAAAAAGAAAATATGAAAAAGATGTTATAGAAAAGTGTAAAGATCAACCAAAACTATTCTACAGATTTGTAAACAATAAACTGAAAAACAAACAAGACTTGGAGAAATTAAGACAAGGAGGAGTTGAATACACTGAGGAAATGGAAATGGCAGAAATTATGAACAAACATTTTAAATCAGTGTTTACAAGGGAAAATATACAACCTGAAGAGATTGAGTGGAAGGAAAAAGTCCCCCCTATGGAAGAAATAGAAGTAACAAAGAATGAAATATTGACACACTTGGGTAATTTTGATGTCAGAAAATCGCATGGGCCAGATGAAATAGCAAACTGGATTCTGAAAGAATGCAGGAATGAACTGGCAGACAAAATACATAGCATAATAAGCAGTTCCTTAAAAGAAGGAAAAGTTCCAGAAGATTGGAAAAAAGCAAATATAGTACCTATATATAAAGGAGGAAATAAAGAAGAACCTACCAACTATAGACCAGTCTCTCTAACAAGTACAATAGCAAAAATATGTGAAAGAATTATCAAAAGTAGATGGGTAAAATACTTGGAAAATAACAACGTACTAAATCCAAGGCAATTTGGATTCAGACAAGGACGATCATGCGTCACCAATTTAATATGTTTCTATTCAAGGCTAATAGATATAATACAAGAAAGAGATGGATGGGCTGATTGTGCATTTCTAGACCTAAAAAAAGCTTTTGACAAAGTACCACATAAGAAGTTGCTTAAGAAATTAGAATATGAAGGAGGAATACAAGGTAAATTGCTAAATTGGATGGAAGACTTTTTGCAAGAAAGAAAAATGAGAGTAGTGATAAGAGATCAGCACTCAAAATGGAATGAAGTAATAAGCGGTGTCCCGCAGGGAACAGTTCTGGCCCCAATAATGTTTGCTATATATATTAATGATATGGATGAAGGAATTGAAAGCTATATGAGCTTCTTTGCAGATGATGCAAAATTACTGAAAAGAGTGAAAACTGAAGAAGATTGTGAATCACTACAGAGAGATCTAAATAAAGTACAAGAATGGAGTAGGAAGTGGGAGATGGAGTTCAATACAAAAAAGTGTAGTATAATGGAATTTGGAAAAAGCAAAAACAGAATAACAGGATCATATAATTTGGGAGAAGAAGGAATAAAAAGAGTAGAAAATGAGAAGGACCTGGGAGTCATTGTTATGAATAATATGTCACCTGAGAAACATATAAATAAGATTTTTGGAGAAACTTATAATTTAATAAGAACAATCAAAGTGGCATTTACATACCTGGATGAAGAAATGGTGAGGAAAATCCTAATCACCCTGATAAGACCAAGATTGGAATATGCAGCAACGATATGGTCACCAAGTACAAAAAAATGTATAAAAAAACTTGAAAGAATACAAAGAGCAATTACAAAACTGGCACCAACACTCTCAAAACTATCATATGAAGAGAGACTACAAAAACTTAAACTACAGACACTAGAGCAAAGAAGAGAGAGAGGAGATTTGATAGCTATTTACAGAATCATGAAAGGCATAGAAATTACTGATAGAGAGAATCTGATAAAATGGGATGACAGAAATACAAGAGGACACGGAAAGAAAATAAAAAAAGACAACTATAGAAGAGATTTGAAAAAGAACAGCTTTCCTCACAGAGCAATAGACAGTTGGAACAAGTTAGATGAGAAAGTGGTGTGTGCAAAAACAATACATGAATTTAAAAATAGTTTAGATAAAATGAGATATGAAGACGGGACCCCACGAGCATAGCTCCCCTTCCCGTAAAATACAACTAGGTAAATACAACTAGGTAAATACACACACACACACACACACACACACACACACATATATATATATATATAAGACAGTAGCATAAGTAAATAAATCTACATATTATATTTAGATCTTAAATATTCAGTGGCCCGTAAAAATATATACATACAAGTAATAGTTACTGTTAATTCGACGGGAGAAATAAAGAACGAAAGAAAATGTATACAGACAGGGCTGACTATACAATTGTGAAAAAGCCAGCGAAAGAGATCAAACATGAGTAGTTTAGGCAAATTTCATCTTTGCATCTCGGATGTGGATTAATTTTTTTTTTCCACTTTGAAAATTGTATCTATTTTATTATTTCAGTTGTTTATTTAAGCTGTCGCGACAGATTCAGAGGATGGAAACCCCATTCTCATATGTGTCGGGTTCTCCATTTGGCGAAACGTGAGGTAAAAATCAATTATCATTATGTTACACACGAGAGATGTAGATTACGAGCACACAACTAAAACAAGAATCTTTAATCCCCGACTCGTTTTGGAAACAAATGACACTAGTCTCCGTAATGATATTTAGTACAAAGGTGCTCAGTTGAACAAATCTTGTGATAAAAAAGTGTTTAAATGTCGTCTAAGAAGATATGTTAAGCTAAGGAGGCTAGTTTCTACTTCAGACGGATCCCTCCTACGATAACATCGAGTGCTGAGAATAGCCCAGGTTCAAGCTGGTCTTTGTTTAACCTGATGACTCACTTCACATATTTTATACTGGTTAACGCCAGTCAGTTTTTTTCAGCTGAGGGACGGATCTTATGCTACAGTGAGTGAAGTAGCACTTAATTAGGTCTACTTGTAGGAGACGTACACTTTAATTCGGCTTTCTTTAATTGTTATGATACAGTCATGAATCAGTCTTGAAACATACAAAGGAGTTCATTAAAACGAAATAGCTTTTATTGTTGGTTATTTGATATGTTTTTCCTCGTTGTAAACTTTAGGAAAACGTCTGTAGATAAAATGTAATGGAATATCAAATTGTATATAATGTGTAGGATATTCATTTCTGCCATCAATCGTAAAATATTTTGCACACAAGTAACACTTTCAAAAATGGCAAAGTGTGGAATTTCAATGATGGTAAGATGCACTTAATTGTGCTTATGCTGTTGCTTTATGCAGACATTAATTTCCACAACTCAAGAGCTTCGTTTTCTTTGAAAATACAAACTGGGAAAGAATATGAGAACACAAGTAAAGAGAGGGGTAGCCTTAAATTATGTCCATTTATTACTATTCTTATTACATTATAACTGTAATAATCACTGGTCAACAGCAATTTTTCATCAGGGATTTTATGTGGTGTTTAATATGTAGTTTTGTCCGCTGATTTCGAAAATGTAATCGGTTTCCTTCTATCAGGCACAATTGTTCTGATGAGATAAGAGAGGCATATAACGCCGATCAGGATCATCGCTACATGTAATCGTCTTATACAGGCAAGTTCTGATTGGCATTTCATAACCAATTGTGTACATTATGTAATTTCATGTTCATCGTTATGATTTTAGATAGCTGAGTTGAGCATTTTTCACAAAATATTTAAAAATATTTCGCTGATCATCTATTGAACCTTCAAAATTTTTCTTTTTGCTTCAGGTGTCCAGCCATCTTCATCATCATCATCATCATCATCACCAGTCGTGACAACTGCTAAGCACTATGTGCAATCAGAGTGGCCCCTGCGAAAATCATATGAACCGGGGGTTTCTAGCGTCCAGAGTAAGCCACTTGTAAACCCAGAAAATGTTCTCCTTCCCCCTCTTCACATAAAGCTTGGCCTCATGAAACAATTCGTGAAGACACTTGCCAGGAAAAACTCTGAAAGTTTTGAATACGTGAAGGCTAAGTTTACAAAAATCACTGAGGTAAAACTGAAGGAAGGCATATTTGTAGGTCCGCAGATAAAGGAACTCCTGAAGGACAACAACTTCCTCACAACACTGGATGAGACTGAGCTTAAAGCCTGGGAATCTTTCAAATGGCTCTGTGAAAACTTCCTAGGCAACAAGAAATCTCCAGAGTTTAGAAATGGCGTGAAATGTCTTCTAGACTCCTATGCTGCAATGGGCTGTCGGATGTCACTGAAAGTACATTTTCTTGATTCACACCTGGACTTTTTTCCAGAAAACCTTGGGGCAGTATCTGATGAGCAAGGGGAACGCTTCCATCAAGATATTGCATCAATGGAACAACGGTATCAAGGATTTTGGAATGCAGGAATGTTAGCTGACTGCTGCTGGATGTTATACAGGGATGACCCTCAGAAAAAATACCAAAGAAATTCCAAATCTCAAAATTTTAAGTGGTAATCCTTTAGAGTACATTCTAACTTTGTTTTGTGCAAAACAGTTTTGATTTCGTACAATAAAATGCCATGGAAGTGTCATATCTTGTATTCAATATACCTTATAGATATGCTTTACATTCCCTGTACTTTAAAATAACAGGTATCTGTAACATTTAAATGTGACCTGATAGGGAAAAACGAACATCAGATTCTTAATCAGCATACAAAATTAACACAAAAAAGTTAGTTTGCAACTCTGAAGATTAAAAAAAGTTTCATTTTGTTGACTAGTGTAACAGTCGAGGGCAGTTCACCAACAGTTGGTTAGACCCTTGCAGGATTAAGAGATTTCTCTCATGCTGAACAAAATAGTTATGTGATGCCAAGGGTATAATTATAATTAAAAACACGTCACTCACACAGGTTCGGGTAGGTAGTGTTTATCCT
>NW_027467748.1:362500-365000 GCF_046742065.1 Oratosquilla oratoria
ATAATTTTTCATTGTTCCTGTCACATGTGTGTGTATGTGTGTATGTATGTGTATGTGTGTTTGTATGTGTGTGTTTGTATGTGTATGTGTGTTTGTATGTGTATGTGTGTATGTATATGTATGTGTTTGTGTGTATGTGTATTTGTGTATGTGTATGTATGCGTATGTGTATATATATGGATATGCGTTTATTTGTATATGCGTATGTATATATGTATATGCGTATGTATATATTATATGCGTATGTATATATGTATATGCATATATATGTATATATGCGTATATGTATATGTGTATGTATATGCGTATATATATGTATATATGTATGCGTATATATGTATATGCACATATGTATGAATATATGTATATGCGTATATATGAATATGGGTATATATGTATGTGTATATGTATATATGTATATCCGTATATCTGTATGTGTATATGTATATATGTATATGCGTATATATGTATGTGTATATGCGTATGTATATATGCATATGCGTATATATGTATGTGTATATATGTATATGGGTACATGTATATGCGTATATATGTATGTATATGCGTATACATGTATACGTTTGCTTATATACAGTATGTATATATGTATGTGTATATGTATGAGTGTATATTTATGCGTATATATGTATATGCGTATATATATATATATGCATATATGTATATGCGTATATATGTATATATGAATGTTATGAAGGTATGCGTGTATATGTATGCGTATATATGTATATGAGTATGTGTATATGCGTGTGTATATGCGTTTGCGTGTATGTGTGTATATGATTACATGCGAATCCGTATATATGTATATACCTATATATGTATATATATATATATATATATATATATATATATACATATGTATATGCATATGTATATATGCGTATGTATATATGTATATGCGTATATGTATATGCGTATGTATGTATATGCGTATATGTATATATGTATATGCGTATTTGTATGTGTTTATATGTATATGCGTATATATGTATATATGCGTATATGTATATATGCGTATATATGTATGTATATCCGTATATCTATATACGTATATATGTATATGCGTATATGTATATGCGTATGTGTATATGCGAATGTGAATGTGTATATGCGAATATGTGTACGAGTATATGCGAATGCATGTATATGCGTATGTGTGTATATGCGTGTGTGTATATGCATATGCCTATATGTATATGTGTATATATGTACATATGTATATGTGTATATATGTATATGCGTATATATGTGTATGTGAATATTCGTATGTGTATTTGCGTATTTGTATATGCGTATGCAGTATTAGAAGGGGGCAAGTATCCAGTGGATTATTTGTTCACGAAAGTGATTATGGTCATAATATTGATTGGGGAAATTATAAAATAATTACTTCTTGTAATAATATTATAGAAAGAAATACTGAATCTTGTTTCATAAAAAGAAATTTTGGAAATAACATGAACTTGATGGGTTTATTTAAATTGGACAATTTTATTATTGACAAAATTGTGTGTGATAATATGTAACATGGGACCTTTCCGAATATTCTTTGTCTTCTCATATATATACTGTTTCTTTCTGTATTGCTTTTCTGTACCTTTAAAAATGTCTTGATAGACGAAAACATTCGGTACCTGTTTTTTTCAATTTCCCAGTGGTTTTTGCAAAAATAGCTCATCACGTGTGTTTTGTGATTTCTTTGCATATATGCATATATGTATGCGTATATATGTATGTGTATATGTATATGCGTATATATGTATATGCGTATATATATGCGTATGTATGTATATGCGTACATATATGTATATGCGTATATATGTATATGTATATGCGTATATATGTGTATGCGTATATATGTACATATGTAATATGCGAATGTGAATATTCGTATGTGTATATGCGTATGTGTATATGCGTATATATGTATATGCGTATATGATAGGTTAATGTGTATACATGTGATATTTTTTGCAGACGACCACAATGATATTTACATGCACAAATGTCTTTGTTGTGACTTTACAGGACTGAGATTAAATCACAAAAGCCCGTCTTCTCTTCCTGGTCATTAATGGTCTACAGCTCTATATTGTAGACCATAACAGAACATCTTTTCCCACCCAAATCACAACCGCGGGCTCTACGCTGATGCACATATTTTTTTAATCACTTCTCGCAAACTGACACGAACACCTTGTCAGAATGAAGGAAGCGGCAGTTTTCTTAAACAAAAGAAGAACGTCCGGAGGATCCTCACGAACGCCCGAAAATGAACAACTGCGTAGTTCCCGTCCTCGCCAAGGCCCTCCGAGCGGCAATGAAGAGATGCCTGAATGCATGGCGAAGCCTGTGCTCCTGTGGAGCCACCGAGCACACGGCTTCAGAAGCGACTGAAGAGGAAGAGCTTCGGGAGGAGGAGGAGCTCCAGTCTGAGTCCGGCCAGCAGGAACAAACTCCCCAAGTCGAAGAGAGCACT
>NW_027467748.1:370000-387500 GCF_046742065.1 Oratosquilla oratoria
GAATGGAGAATGGTTGTATATGGAAGATGTTGTGATGCATGAGGTGGAATGGACGGGGGGACGGGGGGGGGGTGAGGTAGTACATAGACTGGGGGCAGAGGTGTCAGAGAGGGCGAGGTGGTACAGGGCAGTCACAGACTACGAGCCCCTTGTACTTCCTCGCTCCACACCTAGAAAAGTGGAGACTCTGCTTTTCCGTCTGAGGCTGGAGGACCGTTGTTTCTGGCAAATCAAGAACAACCCCACGCAAGAAGAGAGAAGATGTCAACATTGCCGCCACCCCGAAGCCACCCTTGACCATTACCTCAAGCATTGCTGCCCCGCAACTGCTTTTCTGAGGAGAGGGCCTCCGACAACATCTGAGGGTCTTGTGCGCCGCCTATGCAGCCACTTAACAAGTCCGTTCGAACTGCGTCGGCTGGTGGAGTGTCAGCCCCCCCTTTAATTTTTACATATGTCTATATTCATGTCCGGAAGGGTGAATTCACAGCGATGTGCATACGTGTATAGCATGCGTATGCACATCTAATGTATGTATGAGTGTGTGTGACCAAGGCCACACACACTCATACATTGAATCACCCCCCCTTTTTATTTTTATATATTTGTACTCATGTCCGGAAGGGTGAATTCACAGCGATGTGCATACGTATATTGCATACGTATGCACGTCTAATGTATGTATAAGTGTGTGTGACCAAGGCCCCACACACTCATACATTGAATCACCCCCCTTTTCTCTTTCATTTTAAAAATCTTGTATTCACCTCTTACTGCTTTGCACATAACATGCATTCACAAGGATGTGCATGCGTACATTACATGCGCATGCACATCCTGTGAATGTATGGGCGTGTGTGGTTGGGCCCACACACACTCCTAAGTCAAATCACCCACCAAACGGGCTCAAACCAAAGCCCGTGGGAGCTTCACTCCCGAATTTAATAGAATAGAATAGAATAGTGTGTGAGCAAATTTTTGACGCAACCCGAAGGGATTTCTCCCCGTCCTCTCCTTTATATGGGGGGAAGGAGAGGGGGGGTCGCCGATTTAATGAAGCGGCCTTGCTGTGGATGTGCTGTGTCTTGCGACACTGCTTCTGACCCAGGGCAGTGGACAGGGTGCAGGGATGACCCGTCATCTGGGAGGTGCTAAGATGGGAGGGTGGGTGGAGGGGTGTGGAGTGTTTTCGGGGATGGAATGGGTGCGAGTGATTTTGTGCCTTTCCTTTTTGGCTACCTCCCTAGTAAGAGGGAAAAAGCCTTGGTATATGTATGTATATAAGTATATCCGTATATGTATATGCGTAATATATATATATATATATATATATATATATATATATATATATAATATATATATATCTATATATATATATATATATATGATACATTGTGACAAGTTGAAAAAGGAGGAAAAAGAGTCACGGGTCTCGTTCCGAGTTTATTCCTGACCGGTTTCGCTTGTAGATTCTTCAGAGGAAGCTACAAGCGAAACCGGTCAGGAATAATCTCGGAAGCTACAAGCGAAACTGGTCAGGAATAAACTCGGAACGAGACCCGTGACTCTCTTTTTCCACATTTTTCATATATTATATATATATGTATATGCGTATTTATGTATTTATGTATATGCGCATATATGTATACATGTATATGCGTATGTGTGTATGGGTATGTGTGTATATGCGTATGTGTATATGTGTATGTGTATATGCGTGTGTGTATATGCGAATGTGTATATGCGTGTGTGTATATGCGAATGTGCATATGCGTATGTGTGTATATGCGTATATGTGTATATGAGTATGTGTGTATATGCGTATGTGTGTATATGCGTATGTGTGTATATGCGTATGTGTGTATATGCGTATGTGCGTGTCAATATGCGTGTGCGTTTATATGCGTATGCGTGTATGTGCGTATATGGGTAAATGCCTTTATACGTAAATGCGTATACGTATACATATATGCGTATATATGTATATGCCTATAATATATATATATATATATATATATATATATATATATCCATATATGTCTATGCGTATATATGTATATGTATGTGTATATATGTATTTGCGTATATGTGCATATGTATATGCGTATATATGTACATGTATATTTATATATGTATATGCGTATGTGTATGCGTATATGAATACGCGTATGTGTATATGCGTATGTGCATATGCGTATGTGCATATGCGTGTGTGCATATGCGTATGTGCATATACGAATGTGTATATGCGAATATGTGCATATGCGACTGTGTATATGCCTATGTGTGTATATGCGTTTGTTTATATGCGTCTGTGTGTATATGCGTATATGCGTGTGTATGTATATGCGTGTGTATGTATATGCGTGTGCGTGTATATGCGTGTATACGCGTATGTGTGTATATGCGTATGTATGTATATGCGTGTGCATGTGTGTGTATTGGTGTATAAGCGTACATAGGTAAATGCGTACATGCGTATGTGTGTATATGCGTATGTGTGTATATGTGTGTGCGTGTGTGTGTATTGGTGTATAAGCGTACATAGGTAAATGCGTACATGCGTAAATGCGTTTATATATATGCCTATATATGTATATGCGTATATGTATATGCGGATATATGTATATGCGTATGTATATGCATATATATAAGTATAAATGTATATATATATATGTATATGCGTATATGTATATGCGTACATATGTATATGTGTATATGTATATCTATGTACATATACATGTACAAAGAAGAAAAATCGAAAGAGGTAATAGGATCATATTCCACAAGTACAGACAATAACGAAGGATAACGAACAACAAAAAGAGAAAAAATAATATATTAGTAAAAGAGCGACGACGAAACAGTCTGTCTTGAGAGACGAAACGCGGACTCGTGATTCCAAGGCCATCTATGGCAACTGCTCGTCAAGATGGCGAGATCGGAACTGCATCGTCAGAGTGGCCACTCTCCTAGAAAGTGTCCTGTAATCCGCACTTAGCGCCTGCGCTTACGCGCGCACGCACGGGCACACATGCACGCACACACACACAGGTATGTAATGTGTATGTATATGTACATGTATGTGTGCATGTATGTGTGTATGTACGGTATGTGTGTTGTGTATATATGTACATGTACGGTATGTATGTGTGTTGTGTATGTTTGTATGTATGTCCATATGTATGTATGTACGTATGTATGTATGTGCGTATGTATGCACGTGCGTATCTATGTATATTTCGTGTAACGCATGTAATAGTAGCTGTCTTGAAAAAAAAATTCAAAACAGAACCTGTTTTCCCACCCAAATCATAACCGCGAGTTGTACGCTGATGCACGTATTTTTTTAATAACTTGTCGCAAACTGACACGAGCACCTTGTCAGAATGAAGGAAGCGGCAGTTTTCTTAAACATAAGAAGAACGTCCGGAGGATCTTCTCTAGAGCACCAAAATGAACACCTGCGTCGTTCCCGCCCTCGCCAAGGCCCTCCGAGCGGCATTCAAGAGATGCCTCAAGGCATGGCGAAGCCTGTCCTCCTGTGGAGCCAACGAGAAGACGGATTCAGGAGCGACTGAAGAGGAAGACCTTTCGGAGCAAGAGGAGCTCCAGTTCGTGCAAGGCCAGCAAGAAAAAATTCCCGAAGTCGAAGAGAGGACTTCTAACACCAACGAAGACTCTTCCTCCCCACAGCAGATTCCGATTGTGGAAAGCACTCAGGAACCAAAAGCCACAGATCAAAACGACAAGCTTAACGAGACTCAAATGCTCGTTTGCGATGACAGTGAAGTAACGAACGGGAATGAAGACGTTACTGAAGACGACTGCATCACTTGTCAAAATGACGTTCCTACTTCTGTGTCCGATGGAGACTCTAATGAGCTCCCACAAACGTGTGAGGAACAAAAGGGAAACAAAGAGATCGAACAAACCCATGATCTCGCACCCAAAGGTCCTCAAACACGAGAACCTTTGCCACCGAAAGTACCAACACAAGGTCCTCTTCAGTCCGCCGAACCTTCTCGAAAGCAACAAAGAGCCTTGAGGTACAAGATCCATCTCGCCGAAGTGATGCGAGAGCAAGCTGGCAAACAGCCGATATCGAAGACCTCGCTCAACAAAATGGCCAAAAGGAAAATGGCGCAATCTTCTTCGGCAACAAACACACACAGAGGCGGACATCAGCGCAATCGGGAGGCTCGAACTGGCGGTCACAGAGACCAAGTTGAAAATACAAACAGAAACGACTGTCGAACAAGACAGGATCGTTCACGCCGCCAATGCCATTATGGCCCTTATCCTGAAAGCCACCAAAGGCAAGCACCGAAGGCAAGGGAGACAGAAAATGCTAAGGGAAGGAACAACATCAGGGCAAAAACGGGTTACGACAATCGCGCCTTCTTTTACAACTCCCACGGAAATTGGCAAAGCAATACCAGTTCATATGAGCGGCATTATTACCAAACTAACAGAGGTCAAAATCAGTATTGGAATAATTTCCCAGGTTATGACCAAGGTCACGCGTTCTTTTACAACTCCCACGGAAATTGGCAAAGCAATACGAGTTCATATGAGCGGCAGCATTACCAAACTAACAGAGGTCAAAATCAGTATTGGAATCATTTCCCAGGTTATGACCAAGGTCAGTACGTTTCAAGACCTAGAAACAGGAAGTTCGTCAATCAGAAGATGTACTATGGTGGCTATTAAACGTACAGTCAGTACAAATAAAACCTAACCTAACAATGGAGAGAAAATAGAATAATAGATAAAAATAAACGATAAGAAAAAATTCCGCAAAATTAATTGTGGCAGGGATTCCCCTTAGCTGAATAAGATTATCAAACAGGATATATATATATATGTATATATATATACATATATATAATATATATATATATATATATATATATATATATATATATATATATGCATGTAGAATTAAATGCGACAGCATTCTTACAATTGTTAAACTTTTTCTTAATGTTTTCTATTTGTCTTATCAACTTTTTTCCAGTTGTAGGGTGAGCTGATACAAGTTCTCCATAGTTTTCCATTTAATATTCTGGAGCTTTCGTCTTCAAAGAGACATCATCAGGATTGACAAAATTTCTGCAATAATGAATACAAATGTTGGTACATATAAGTTACAAAATAAATTACAAAAATACAAATACAAATATACAGGTAGAACAAAAGATATATAACGAGAGTTATTACTTACGTCTACAAGGAAAGTACAAATGATAGAGAGAGAGAAAGGTTTAAATACATAAACTGCTATCCGAGTTCCCATTACGGAGTCTGGCTGATCGTCTGGGTGGTGGGGGAGTGGGGGGTGGGAGGGGAGGGGAGGGGGAGAGGGGACCTCAATGTAGCGATGTCTCAGGTTAGCGCTACTGTACAGCTTAATGCTGGACGTCATGTCCGACTGAATATTTATAGTGGGGGCAGAGTCCCTGATGTGGAATGCCTCCAAGAGTTTCAACCTTCTAGGGTCCTCATTGTACGCAATAATTTTGGTATATTGAGCTAAGGTGTCTCTGTCAATATTTCGATTGTGATATTTTGAATAATGGTCCTTGATCGCTCCGTCCTGTTGGTGAAAGGTTAGTCTTCGGCTGAGAGTACATCTGGTGTGCCCGACGTATGTGATATTGCGAGACGTACAATTCTCGGCTGGACATTTGAATAAATACACCACGTTGGCTTTAGATGTAAAGTCAGCTCGACTATTACAGTTGTTTTTCATCACCATTGAACAGGTTCTAGGGTTACGATAGTATATAAGGACTCGGATCTCATGGTTCTCTTAAGTGGGGTGACAATTTTTCTTAATTATGTCCTTGATTGCTTTTTCATCCTTTTTGTAGGCATCACTGAAGGTGTTACGATAAAAAACGTTAATAAAATTAGGCTTATTGGCGCTTTGGTTGGACCCAAGTTCACCCAGTAATTTATTGGTTATGCGGTCAAAATCACTGTTAGCATAACCATTATTGGTGAGCATTTGTCGTACATGCTGGAGTTCTGCATGTAGTGCTTCCCATGACGAACATACTTTTATAGCTCTTGTTACGGGCGCTGGTATGTGAAGAGACGTTACGTATAACGTCTAAGTGCTTAAGAACCAGCGCACTTCTAGAAGCCACTGTAGGACTGAACTATCTGGTCAGGGCCTAGATAATTCGTAAGACTAGAAGTAAAGGTAACAAAGAAGATTCCAGGAAAGGAATATTAAACTAGCGATAAAACTAGTAAACGAAATTATTAATGGAAAATATTTACAGGCAATCAACACAAAAGAGAATGGGCAGTAGGGTCAATGGGACCATTACACGATTATGGAAATTATCGTTCAAATAAGAAACACAAGATAAGTATACAATATGGTACTATCTAAGTACAAAGAGATCAGGAACATGCATCAAAATAAGTAATAAGTACAAATATAAGTATAAGTAATGCAATGTATATCAGACACGTAATGTAGGCAAAAAGGGTGATCACTTCACACCAATCGTCTCATGAATCTAAACCTTCTAGTTTTTATCAAGAGATCAATATGTGGGAATATGACAAGGAGTCAGCGAGTTCCACCGCTTATATACCATTGGACCGGAAGCCGGATACTTCCGGTTAAGGGTGCGGGTGAGGAGGAGGGTAAGTTAACACGTCAACATGGGTAGTTTTAGGACCCTCGACTCGCTTGAACAATCTATTTATTTAGTAACTGTCAAATCTGTGCGCTCCGAACTATTCAGGATTTCGCTTGTCTGTTTGTTCTACAAGAGTGCGCACCTCACCGCACGTAGGCAAGATTACATATAGTGGACGGGCGTTACTGCTTAACATTGTTACAATACATACATAGACAAGAAATATGAACATAGTTATGTAATACAAAGGAACACAATTCTATAACATAATTACACATATGACGTAATATCTAATATTACGTTACACCTCCACCGTTTGGGAAAGCTTTTCACTTTCTGTTGAAAAGCTACGTTCTAGAAGTACGGAGTAGTTCTTCTGCGCAGGGGACAGCTTCTTGCTGTAGTAGGCGATAGCGTGAAGAACTTCATTGTGTTCTTGCAAGAGGGCGGCACCGATACAGGTGTCGTTGGCGTCGACTTGCAGAAGAAAGGGTCGTTGGAAGTCGGGTGCCCTTAGAACTGGTGCGTTAGTGAGAAGGGACTTCAGGTTTTTGAAGGCCGTCTCACAGGTAGGCGTCCACACGAAGTTGTGGTCTTTTCTCAACAGGTCATTCAATGGTTCTGCTACATCTTGTTTCTCAGATAAGTGTCCTACTTTTATCTGATGATTTTGTAGTATCTGAGAGTTTTCCAAGGGAATCTCAGGAGGATTAGGCAGGTTATCAGGAGGCTCTTCCGATTCTATTGTGGTAGAGCTGCAAGCTGAAATTGGATCTCGGGAATGATAAGGTTTTAAGGTATTTATGTGACAGAGACGGGAACTCTTTCTTCTGTCTGGAGTTTTGATTATGTAGTTGAGATCACTGGCTCTGGACAAGACTTCATAGGGTCCTTTGTATTTAGCCTGCGATGGATCTCCTGGTATGGGAAGATAAAGTAACACTTGATCTCCTGGAGAGAAAGTTCTAAGTTTAGAATTTTTATCATACCGACCTTTCATTACTCGTTGAGCATTCGTCAAGTTCTCTCTTGCCAACTTCCAAGCTTCTAACAACTTCTCGGTGACCTGGGACACGTATTTCAAAGAAGGAACTGGTGGTTCTTCTTTCATCCATTGTTCATGAAGTATCTTTAGGGGACCACGGACTTCATGACCGAAGACTAATTCTGACGGGCTGAATCCAAGGCTTTCTTGAATTGTTGTTCGGGTGGCGAACAACAAAAAGGGGAGTCCGTCTTCCCAATTTCGAGTGTTCTCAGCACAGAAGATTCTTAACGTTGTCTTGAGCGTTTGGTGAAAGCGCTCTAGAGCACCTTGTGATTGAGGATGATAGGCGGAGGAAGTTACATGATTTATACCTAGTGTTACAAGAGTTTCTCTAAACTTGTTGGAAAGAAAATTACTTCCTTGATCACTTTGAATGTTCTTAGGAAATCCTACCATAGTGAAATATTTCAACATTTCTCTGATTATGTTTTGAGCTTTAATATTTTTCAAAGGAATTGCTTCTGGAAAACGAGTGCTCATACACATGATTGTGAGAATGTACTGATTTCCTTTACTTGAAGGAGGTAAAGGTCCTACACAATCAATAAGAACTTTTTTAAATGGCTCTTCCATTACAGGAATGGGATGGAGTGGAGCTTCTACAATTTTCTGGTTGGGCTTACCTACAAGTTGACATGTATGACATGTTTTACAATATTGGGCAACATCTTTGACAACCGTGGGCCAATGGAAATGTTGGGTTATGTTGAACAAGGTCTTTCTTACCCCTAAGTGACCTGCTAAGGGAGTATCATGAGCCAATCTTAGAACATTATTCCTGAAACTAAGAGGGAGGACTATTTGATTCCTTACTTGCCATGGCTGGTCAGCGGTTGCGGTGGATGCTCTCCATTTTCGCATTAGGACTCCGTTTTCTATATAGAAACCTCGTGACATATTTTCAACTTCTTCTGGAGAAGAAACAATCTCGTACAAATTTTTAAGAGAATGATCTGACTTCTGTTCTTTGATTAATTCTGCTCTAGATAGAGAAATTGGTGAAGAAGAAGATGGGTCAGTTTGGGAGAATAGGGATTCTAAATTATAGGTCTCCTCTTCAGATTTCTTGTACTGAGATCTGGTTACAGCACAAGCGGGAAACAACTGTAAGTTATCTGAAGGTTCTACCGAGGTCTTAGGGTTATTTGTTATTAAGGGAGAAATGACTTTGCTTCCAGCGATGTCATTGGCCAACAATAAGGATATTCCTACTATGGGAAGAGAGTCTACTACTGCTACTTTAACCATTCCGGTTGTTAAATCAGACCGCAAGAAAACATTATGTAATGGACATTTTATAATTCCTCCAACTCCTTCTATCAATATATCATAACCTGTATATGACTCACCCAGATTCTGCAAGACAGAATTTAAAATCAGACTTTGCTTTGCTCCTGTGTCTCGGAGTATGGAAATAGGATATTGTTGTGAACTACTACTATGAGATATAGTTCCTGAAGATACAAATGGTTTGAAACAAGGATCATGATTTGATGAGGGGGGTTCTACATTACTTGACAATACCGGCTTCTTTGGTAGTTTATCCTGAATAGAGGATTTTGAATCATCTGATTTTATATTACTTACAAGAGTTGGTGTCTTATTGGAGAATGAGGGTGTCAGTCTCTTTCTGCAATTAGAAATGTGATGGCCAACCTGTTTACAATATGAACAAGTTACAGGGGGATTAGTCTTAAACCTTTCCATTCTTTGCCAAGGTTGGTTTGGAGGATATTGATTGAAATCAGACCTGTAACTGAAATGTGATGGGCTAGACTGATTTTCAAAGCGTTTCTTTGGGGACCAAGGATCAGAGTATTTTGTTGAATCTGGAATATATGACTTTGACTTTTGGGATTCCATTTGTCTTGACTTAGGTTTATGATTTAGTGTGAACTCATCAGCCAATACAGCAGCTTTAGTTAAAGTTTCGGGAACATGATCATCTATAAAAATCCTAAGATCTGTCTCTAAGGTATTCTTAAACTGCTCCAATAAAATCAACTGTTTAAGTCTATCTAAGGTGTCCGTTTCACAAGCCAAACACCACCTATTGAATAACCTCTCTTGTTGAGCCGCATATTCTACGTATGTTAACTGAGGTGTCTTCCTATAATTACGGAATTTCTGTCTATAGGCCTCTGGTATTAGTTCATAAGCTTTTAAAATACAAGCTTTCATATTATCATACTCGCTTTCTGCTTCTGAAAGAGAAGTATAAATTTGCTGAGCCTTACCCTTAAATTGTGTTTGAATGATTAATGGCCAATTTTCTTTAGGGATTTGTAACTGTTGCGCCAATTTTTCCCACTGAAGAAAGAAAATTTCTGGCTCTCCTTCTGAAAATATGGGTAAAAGTTTTACATACTTGGAAATATCTATATGACCTTCCTGAACTACGGGTTGTCTATCAACAATCCTAGCTTCTACTTCTGCCTTCTTTAATTCTAACTCTGCCAATTTGACTTTAGTTTCGTCTTCTCTAGCTTTAAATTCTGCCTCAATTTGCATTTGTTTCAGTTTAGTTTCCTCCTCTTTAGCTACTTGTTTCGCTTTAGCTTCCTCTTCTCTAGCTCTAAATTCCGCCTCAATTTGCATTTGTTTCAGTTTAGTTTCCTCCTCTTTAGCTACTTGTTTCGCTTTAGCTTCCTCTTCTCTAGCTCTAAATTCCGCCTCAATTTGCATGTGTTTCAGTTTAGTTTCCTCCTCTTTAGCTTTAAATTCTGCCTCAATTTGCATTTGTTTCAGTTTAGTTTCCTCCTCTTTAGCTTTAAATTCTGCCTCAATTTGCATTTGTTTCAGTTTAGTTTCCTCCTCTTTAGCTTTAAATTCTGCCTCAATTTGCATTTGTTTCAATTTAGCTTCCTCCTCAAAATCTACTCTCCTGACCTTTAATTCAATCTCCTTAATCTTAAGTTCGGTTAGTCGTGCCTCCATTTCTAACCTATTTGAAGGAATTTGTATAGCTGTAATCTCTTCTGGAGATAATATCTCATCTTCGATCAGATTTTCAACAAGTTCCTGAAGTATTTTTTTCTTTCGTAAACTTGTATCAATGTCTACTCCAAAGTGCTTGCCTATTTCTATCAAAGTGTCTTTAGTTTGTTTCTTTAAGAAACTTACCTTGGGATTTTGAACGAATTCTTGAACTATATCATCCATCTCTATAAGAATGTGTTAAATACCTGATCCAATATCCTTGGCAAGGGTCGCCACTTTGTTACGGGCGCTGGTATGTGAAGAGACGTTACGTATAACGTCTAAGTGCTTAAGAACCAGCGCACTTCTAGAAGCCACTGTAGGACTGAACTATCTGGTCAGGGCCTAGATAATTCGTAAGACTAGAAGTAAAGGTAACAAAGAAGATTCCAGGAAAGGAATATTAAACTAGCGATAAAACTAGTAAACGAAATTATTAATGGAAAATATTTACAGGCAATCAACACAAAAGAGAATGGGCAGTAGGGTCAATGGGACCGTTACACGATTATGGAAATTATCGTTCAAATAAGAAACACAAGATAAGTATACAATATGGTACTATCTAAGTACAAAGAGATCAGGAACATGCATCAAAATAAGTAATAAGTACAAATATAAGTATAAGTAATGCAATGTATATCAGACACGTAATGTAGGCAAAAAGGGTGATCACTTCACACCAATCGTCTCATGAATCTAAACCTTCTAGTTTTTATCAAGAGATCAATATGTGGGAATATGACAAGGAGTCAGCGAGTTCCACCGCTTATATACCATTGGACCGGAAGCCGGATACTTCCGGTTAAGGGTGCGGGTGAGGAGGAGGGTAAGTTAACACGTCAACATGGGTAGTTTTAGGACCCTCGACTCGCTTGAACAATCTATTTATTTAGTAACTGTCAAATCTGTGCGCTCCGAACTATTCAGGATTTCGCTTGTCTGTTTGTTCTACAAGAGTGCGCACCTCACCGCACGTAGGCAAGATTACATATAGTGGACGGGCGTTACTGCTTAACATTGTTACAATACATACATAGACAAGAAATATGAACATAGTTATGTAATACAAAGGAACACAATTCTATAACATAATTACACATATGACGTAATATCTAATATTACGTTACACTCTTCTGACGTATGCTCTAATAACACCTTTCTTATAACTATCACTGCATTCGCTGTTACCGTTCATACATTTATCTAAGTTGGTGGGTTTACGGTAAACGCTGGTAATAAAATTAATAGAGGTGGAATCAACCAGGACATCAAGGAAAGGGAGTTTACTGTGAAATTCAAACCCGAAATGTCCTGTAGACGCAGTCTTAATTTTTCCAGGTGCTCTCTGGAGAGTGTACATACGAAAATATCGTCAATATATCTACAGTATATTTTGGGTTTAAGTTCACTCGCGAGAAATGTTGTTTCCTCCACATGTGACATGAAGGACTGAGCAAATAAAACGCCCAAGGGCGAGCCCATTGCAATTCCATCGGTCTGTACATACAGTTTACCTTCGGGGCATCTGAACGGGGCCTCAGTAGTACAAATAGTCAACATTTCTTTCATGGTGTCCATGGGAATAGGGGGTGGTGGGAGTACAGGATGTTGGTACACATACTGGAGAATGATGTTAATAGTTCTAATGAGGGGAATATTAGTGAATAAAGTTTCCGCATCCAGCGAAGCTATAAAGCCTTCAGGTTTGTTGAGTCTCAAGATATCAATGAACTCGTCAGATGAGCGGAGGGAATAAGGATTTGGGATGTAGGGGGAAATCACATTATGTAATTTTTTGGCCACATTGTAGGTAGGGGTTGGAATCTGGGAAATGATGGGTCTAAGTGTGTGTGACAATTTATGGGTTTTTACGTTACCGTAAAAATAACCGGGGTTAAAATCTCCTGTAATTTTATCAAATTTAAAACCACAACTTGAGCATTGACTCCCGAAATTAATTTGTTCAATTTCTTTTTAACACTGTCTACAGGGTTACGAGTAATTAGTTTAAACTTAGAATGGTCTTGTAAGATGGTATTACATTTACTGATATAGTCTTCCCTGTCTAAAATCACAAAACAAGACGACTTGTCCGCTTTTCTAATCACAATACGCTTGTTTTCCCGTAACTGTTTAGCGGCTTCTTTTAAACGGGGTGAAAGAAGCTGGCTAGAATGAAATGAACACAAATGGTAAACTCCATTTCCTTGATGTCCTGGTTGATTCCACCTCTACTAATTTTATTACCAGCGTTTACCCCCGAAAGTACCAACACAAGGTCCTCTTCAGTCCGCCGAACCTTCTCGAAAACAAAGAAGAGCCTTGAACTACAAGATCCATCTCGCCGAAGTGATGCGAGAGCAAGCTGGCAAACAGGCGATATCGAAGACCTCGCTCAACAAAATGGCCAAAAAGAAAATGGAGTAATCTTCTTCGGCAACAAACACTCGCAGAGGCGGACATCAGCGCAATCGGGAGGCTCGAACTCGCGGTCACAGAGACCAAGTTGGAAACACAAACAGAAATTTTTATCGAAAAAGTCATGACCGCTCATGCCACCAATGCCATTATGATTGCCCTCATCCTGAAAGCCACCAAAGGCAAGCACCGAAGGCAAGGGAGACACAAAATGCCAAGGCCAGGGACGATATCAGGGGAAAGACGGGTTACGACAACCGCGCATTCTCTTACAATTCCCACGGAAATTGGCAAAGCAATACGAGTTCATACGGGCGGCAGCATTACCAAACTAACAGAGGTCAATATCAGTATTGGAATAATTTCCGAGGTCATTACCAAGGTCAGTACAAGTACTATGAAGGCTATTAATCATACAGCCAATAAAAATAAAACCTATAACCATGGAGAGAAAACAAAAATAAACAATAAGAAAAAAATCCGCAAAACTAATTGTGGCAGGGATTCCCCTCAGCTGAATAAGGTTATCTAACGGGATATATATATACATATATATATATATATATATATATATATATATATATATATATATATATATACGTGTATATATATACAGTATATATGTATGCATGTTCAATGTAAGAGAAGATTTGGAATCTGGGATCCATATTGGAAAACAGCAAACACCAGATTCAATTGAAGGGTTTATTTGCCCGACGTTTCGATTCCCGTCCAGGAATCGTCTTCAGGGGGTATAACGGTTACAAGAATGTGAACTCCTTATGAATCGCTGAAATGGTAAACCTGGGAAAGGCTCACCCTTTCAGTCAATTGTACAACGCATACAATACAATAATAAAATAATAAAATAAAGTAAAAATAAAATAACATACAATAAAAATAATAGAATACATTACAATGCCAATTACAGTAAAATAAAAATTACAAGCAAAGAAAAAGTGACCATAGGTGACACATAGTAAACAACAACAGGACAAAGAGTAAATAGAAGTGCACCAAATGTCCGCACTGAAGAATCAGGAACAAACGACTAAATTAAAAACAAAAATGCACTACAAAATACAAATAGAAATAAAATGCATGGCTGTGAACAAAAACAAAAGTAGCAAAAAGACTAGCGTGACACAACGTGAATACTTCAGAACATACAATAAGGACCAAATGTCCGCAACGAAATGTCAGGGGGGGGGGGGTAAACGGCTAAATTACAGCCAAACAAATGAAACCAAACAAAATACAAAGAGTAAATGGCAGTGTGACAAAAACATCAAAACGAAACCCAAAAGTAAAGGCAGAACATAATTCAAAGACGTAAAAGAAAGAAGGTGGACCAAATGTCCGCCGAAGTAGGAAGTGGTGGACAAGCGGAAAAAAGGGGGGCTCAATAATAAATGACTACATTACAAGCAGACAAATAAAAAAAAGCAAAGAGGAATGAACGTAGAAAAAGGGGAAGCAAACTACAAATGTAAAGTCACGGGAAGGGTGGGGGGAGTCGAAGAGGTGCATTGGGAGATCGCTTACGAGAAAGGAAGTCAGCCAAAAGCCAACTGGTGAACAAAAGACAGGTCGAAAAGAAGCAACGGAGAAAAGAAAACAGGACAGAGGAATTAGCCTGTGTTACTCCTCGTGCCTAGATAAATAGGGTTGAGGTCAATGCACCTGTTTATGGAGTTGCTCTTAGTTTCCCATGCTTCGAGGAAAAGTCTTTTCTTTTTATTATTTTCTTTATGTAGAGTTGTAACTCCATCCCAATCAATCATGTGTTGGTGTTCTGTAGTGTGTTTGTACAGGGTCGATTTCGGATCTTCTTGTCTAACTGCACGTTGGTGTTCCTGTACTCTAGTGGACAGTTTCTTTTGTGTTTCTCCTACGTAAACCGTGTCACAGTCCGTGCAGCTTATTTGGTAAACTACACCGTCCTGTTGAGTAGGTTCGTCGGTGTCTTTTACTTTGGTGAGATTTCTGTGTAAGGAGCTTCAGAGGTCACTGCTAGAGTCTTACGTGACAAAGGAATACAAGTAGCACACAAACCCCGCAACACCTTACACAGAAATCTCACCAAAGTAAAAGACACCGAAGAACCTACTCAACAGGACGGTGTAGTTTACCAAATAAGCTGCACGGACTGTGACACGGTTTACGTAGGAGAAACACAAAAGAAACTGTCCACTAGAGTACAGGAACACCAACGTGCAGTTAGACGAGAAGATCCGAAATCGGCCCTGTACAAACACACTACAGAACACCAACACATGATTGATTGGGATGGAGTTACAACTCTACATAAAGAAAATAATAAAAAGAAAAGACTTTTCCTCGAAGCATGGGAAACTAAGAGCAACTCCATAAACAGGTGCATTGACCTCAACCCTATTTATCTAGGCATGAGGAGTAACACAGGCTAATTCCTCTGTCCTGTTTTCTTTTCTCCGTTACGTGAAGCGTGGTCGGGGACTAGTACAGTCCTTTTGTACCATCACCGTAGCATAGTTGCTAACGTCTTGGCCCCGTGATTTTCGACGCACGGGTCAGGGTTCGTATCCCACGGCGGAGCTTCTAAAAATGTTCAATCTGTCTTAAGAAACATACACAACTTGTCGGAAGGCTCGCCTAATACGGGATTAGATGAAATTGAGATTAGATCTTCAATGTTACGTGAAGCGTGGTCGGGGACTAGTACAGTCCTTTTGTACCATCACCGTAGCATAGTTGCTAACGTCTTGGCCCCGTGATTTTCGACGCACGGGTCAGGGTTCGTATCCCACGGCGGAGCTTCTAAAAATGTTCAATCTGTCTTAAGAAACATACACAACTTGTCGGAAGGCTCGCCTAATACGGGATTAGATGAAATTGAGATTAGATCTTCAATGTTACGTGAAGCGTGGTCGGGGACTAGTACAGTCCTTTTGTACCATCACCGTAGCATAGTTGCTAACGTCTTGGCCCCGTGATTTTCGACGCACGGGTCAGGGTTCGTATCCAACGGCGGAGCTTCTAAAAATGTTCAATCTGTCTTAAGAAACATACACAACTTGTCGGAAGGCTCGCCTAATACGGGATTAGATGAAATTGAGATTAGATCTTCAATGTTACGTGAAGCGTGGTCGGGGACTAGTACAGTCCTTTTGTACCATCACCGTAGCATAGTTGCTAACGTCTTGGCCCCGTGATTTTCGACGCACGGGTCAGGGTTCGTATCCCACGGCGGAGCTTCTAAAAATGTTCAATCTGTCTTAAGAAACATACACAACATGTATATATATATGTATATGCATATATGTATATATATACATATATATATATATATATATAAGCAATCTGATAGAGAAATGCAGTGGATTCTATTACTCCCCGTAGTACTCCCTCTTTGGTGGGGTAGTGGTAGGGAAGAAAAAATGGACCTCGCCTCCTCCTAGTCGTGGGTTCGAGTCCCTCATATATATATATATATATATATATATATATATATATATATATATATATGTATATATATATATGAAATATATATGTGTGTGCGTGTACAACACTGAATGGGCCCCAATGAATAGCGATACATTTTTAACAACCACAGTATACTTTAATTGTAAGCCATCAACTTCGGAAGCTCCGTGGAGGCAACATGGAGAAAATAAAACGTGGTACGACCGAGGACTCGAACCTCGGGCTAGCCCGACACCAGAGCTTTTGTGAATTGAACCTGTACTTGCCACGTTTTAGCCTTTGGTTCGAGTCCTCGGTCGTACCACGTTTCAATTTCTGCATTTTGCCTTCACGGAGCTTCCGATGTTGATGGCTTAGAATTAAAGTGCATTTTGGTTGATATAATGTGTGTATATATATATATATATATATATATATATATATATATATATATATATAATGTATATACATACATATTTTTTTGCTTGTAACCACGAGGAAATTAAAGATCGGAATACTGAACGTACATCGTACTTTGAAAATGTCTTAATAGACGAAAACAAGTTACACAAGTTAAAAGTACATAGATGCTATCATTGAATTACTCGATGGGGAATACCACGACCATCACCACACCACCGCCATTGTCACCACCACACTAATCACATAGGAGAGAGAGAGAGAGAGAGAGAGAGAGAGAGAGAGACAGAGAGAGAGAGAGGGGGGGAGAGTATAGGTGTCAGGTAATTTGCTTCCAATAAAATGTAACAAGATGGCGAGATGCAAATTGTTTAACAAGAATAACACTTCACTACTTGGATTTGGAAAAAAAATCTCAAAGCCCCCACATTAGTGTGCAGTAGTGGAGTGGTCCCGAAAAAAGGTCCGTAGGCTAACTGATTGATTGTTTAAAAAAATATTGAAAACTTGGGTTCTGTCCTCATAA
>NW_027467748.1:395000-407500 GCF_046742065.1 Oratosquilla oratoria
TTTGTTTTCGACCATTCAACCAATTACTAGTCCAACCTAATAGGCTACCACTTATTCCATGCAAAGCTAATTTAGTAAGTAGTCTTTCGTGTGGGACGGTATCAAAAGCTTTTGCAAAGTCTAGATATATTAAATGTATATTGTTTCTTTTGTCATAATTCGAGATAACTGTGTTGTAGAATTCGAGTAAGTCACGCAAGAACGTTTCCGTCTGAAACCATGCTGGCCATTATTTATCAAACGGTTACTTTCTAAATGATGTTTGATAGCATCTCTGATGATAGTTTCCATTATTTTTCCTACGATTGAAGTCAAACTTATAGGCCTATAGTTATTTGGTTTCTTTTTGACACCTTTTTTGAATATGGGAGTAACGTTAGCTAGCTTCCATTCTCTTGGGACATCTCCTTATATGATGGATTTCTTGAAAACAATTTCTAATGGAACAACAATCTTATTTGCTTTCTCAGAGGCTGAAATACATTGCTTGGATGATTTGAGGTCGTTACTGATAATTACGCCGAGATCTTTTTCACTATCCACTTTTGTTAACGAATTTCCAAATAACTTGTAATCGTACTTACTATTATTTTTACCTATGTGCATTAACTTGCATTTACTTGTGTTAAATTTCATTAGCCACTTTTCAGACCATTGCTGTAATCGATCTAAATCTTCTTGAATATCTAATTGGTTTGAGTGATCATTTGCCATTCCGCACAGTTTTGTATCATCAGCAAATTTGGAAACAGTAGATTTTAGTCCTTGGTCTATATCATTTATATATACTATGAATAGAAGTGGCCCAAGAACGGAATCCTGAGGAACTCCGCCTGTAACACTTTTCCATCTGGAAGTTTTTCCATTTGAAACAACTCTCTGTTTTCGACCATTCAACCAATTACTAGTCCAACCTAATAGGCTACCACTTATTCCGTGTAAAGCTAATTTAGTAAGTAGTCTTTCGTGTGGGACGGTATCAAAAGCTTTCGCAAAGTCTAGGATATACTAAATGTATATTGTTTCTTTTGTCATAATTCGAGATAACTGTGTTGTAGAATTCGAGTAAGTTAGTCACGCAAGAACGTTTACGTCTGAAACCATGATGGCTATCATTTATCAAACGGTTACTTTCTAAATGATGTTCGATAGCATCTCTGATGATAGTTTCCATTATTTTTCCTACGATTGAAGTCAAACTTATGGGCCTATAGTTATTTGGCTTCTTTTTGTCACCTTTTTTGAATATGGGAGTAACGTTAGCTAGCTTCCATTCTCTTGGGACATCTCCGGATATGATGGATTTCTTGAAAATAATTTCTAATGGAACAACAATCTCATTTTTCATTAACTTTTTTCATATATGTATATGTATATGTATGTATATGTATATGTATGGATGTATCAATATGTGTGTATATATATATATATATATATATATATATATATATATATATATATATATATATACATATATGTATCTATATGCATGAATCTGTATGTATCTATATGTATATATATATACATATACAGGCATGTTGTCATGTCTATGTAAATATATGTATAAATGTATATGTATATGCATATATATATGTATGTATGTATATATGTATTTATATATATCTATTTATGTATATATACATATTCATATATGTACATGTATATGTAAGTATATATGTATGTATGTGTATATGTATATGCATATATGTATATATGTATTTATCTATATATATCTATGTATGTTTATATACATATCCATGTATGTATATATACATATGCATGTATGTACATGTATATGTAAGTATATATGTATGTATGTGTATGTCTATATGTATATGTATGTGTATATGTATATATTAATATGTATATGTGTATGTATATGTATATGTGTATGTATATGTACATGTACATGTGTTTGTATACGTATATTTGAATGTGTATGTGCACGTGTTATGTGCACGCATGTGTGCATGCGTACGTGGATGGGTATGAGCACTTGTATGTGCATGCATACGTACACTGTACATTCATACGTACATGTATACAAAGAATTACAAAGGAAGAGTATCCCGACAGGAGACCTGACGGTTTGAGACCATTATTGCTTCTCTGATTCGCTTTCAGTGTGAAAATTTCGTCACTTTTATTGTTTTAAATTTCCTTTATAATCTTAAAGACCTGTATCAAATCACCCTGAGTCTACACTTTTTAGGAAAATAGATTCATATGTTTTAGTCGAATTTTGTATAATTTATTAATCCATCTTTCCTGCTGATTGCAAATATGCAATTATTTTTTCTGTATCATCGACCGTTATAGAAATACATATAATTTCAATGTTACCATGTATATTTTGGAATTGTTATGTGGTCTGCTACTAAATGTTTATCTAATTTTCTCTTTCAGATCAATGACTGAACTATTTACCTGTTAAGATGGCTACTAGAGGATGTGAAAATTCTCCTGATACATTTTGCTATGTGTGTGGTTATTATATTGGGAAAAAACAAGTACTACATAAGATCGTGAGAGGTGCTAAAGTGTGGATAGCGAACAGACTCTATTTCGGAATGCCCATGGGTGACCAGGACAAGCCATGGGCACCTCATGTGATATGTGGAAGCTGCCGATCTACTCTAGAAGGATGGCTGAGAGGTACAGGAAGGGCAATGCCTTTTGCCATTCCTAGAATATGGAGAGAGCCGAAGAACCATCACGACGACTGCTACTTTTGTATGATTGATGTGACGAAATACAGGAAAGTGAAAGGAAGACAAGCTCTGCAGTATCCAGACATACCATCATCTAGAGCACCTGTCCCACATGATGATAGCTTACCAGTACCACAACCACCAGAAAATGCAAGTTTATTTTTATCATACTCTCTTTACTTTTAATTAACTTCAATATTAAGTACTTGATATACATTCACTTTCCTAAAGATATATGGAATACTAATGCTATTCGTCTTTGTTGAAGTTGCTATATTTAGTTATTTCTTTCTTTCCAGATGGAAGATGCAATGGAAATTTCATCTGAAGGGTCAGCAGGTAGCAGCAGCCATGAAATGGGAGACGAAGATTTCGCACCAAGAACGACTTCGGAGCCTCACTTTCCAAGTCAGAGTGAGCTAGATGACTTAATCAGAGACTTAGGTCTTACTAAGTCAGGAGCTGAGCTTCTTACATCAAGGATGAAAGAATGGAATCTACTAGGAGAAGACTGCAGGACATCTGTGTACCGGAAACGACATGAAGAATTTAAAATTTACTATGACTTTAGTGATGATATGTGTTATTGTAAGGATGTTACTGGTTTGTTTACAGCCCTTGGACTCGAACATGATCCTGCAGAATGGCGACTGTTCGAAGATAGCTCAACACGAAGTCTCAAAGCAGTATTGCTCCACAATGGAAATAAAAACCCATCTTTGCCTCTTGCACACTCAGTACAGAAGAAATAAAACTATCATAATATCAAACAGCTTCTTGAAAAAATCAATTATGCTGAATTCAAATGGGATGTTTGTGGTGATTTCAAGATGCTAGCCTTTTTGCTTGGCTTACAAGGGGGATACACAAAGTATTCCTGTTTTCTTTGTTTATGGGACAGCAGGGCTGATGATGATCATTATAATAAAGTTCATTGGCCCCCAAGAGTTGAACTGCAGCCAGGAATGTTAAATGTTCTCAGACAGCCTCTAGTAGATTCGAAAAAAAGTTTTTTATTACCCCCACTTCATATCAAGCTAGGGTTAATTAAACAGTTTGTGAAGGCTTTGGATTTTGGAGGCGAAACTTTCCAAGAAATTTGTCTCATGTTTCCCAAGCTATCTGAGGCTAAGCTCAAGGGTGGTATATTTGTTGGACCCCAGGTAAACAAAATGTTGAAGTCGGAGAAACTGGAAAGAGTGATGACGAAAGTTAAAAGAGAAGCTTGGTGTTCATTTCGTGATGTACTTCGTGGATTCCTAGGAAATCACAAGGACCCTAATTATAAACAAATAGTGGCAAAGCTTATTGAGAACTTCAGGAAACTTGGTTGTCGTATGTCCTTGGAGATACATTTCTTGCATTCTCACCTAGATTTCTTCTCCGAAAACTTGGGGGGCTGTCAGTGAGGAGCATGGCGAGAGATTTCATCAGGATATCGCAACTATGGAAAGAAGATATCAAGGACGATGGAATACCGCTATGATGGGAGATTACATATGGTCACTAGTCAGAAAAGACGAAAGCATGCATTCTAGAAAATCTCGATCGTCAAAGCACTTCTAATCATGAGAAGAGTCATCAAAACACTTGCAGTGCAAAGTTGTGTTGTTTATTTTGTTCTTACTTATATTGTAGCTCTTAAATACACTCCATATTATGAAAAAAATACTAGATGTTGTATAATTATCCTTAGAATGCTAAAGTAGATTGAATCAATTAACTACTGTAGAGAAAGGTTGCGTATATAACAATAAAATATAAAATCAAGAATAAATAAAGAAATATCGATGTTACGTCAAAACTAATGTGATATTTGGATTCAGTGACACGAAATACATATATAAACATTAAAAAATACAAATAAACAAAACATGTGTTACATTGTGTTATTCAGTAAATGAATAGAATTAATAAATAGATAAATTAATCAAAATTGATAGACTTAAATCAAATAAATTGCCACCCAGCAGTGAACAGATCCGATATATGGGTATACTATGACCTTAAACCACATATCCATCCCCTTGCCCAAGGAAGGTAGTAACAGTAAGTAGTATTGTGACGTTTTCATGGCGTTCGTGGGATTAGACCTCAGATCAAATAGGATTCACACGTGCTTGGATCACGTGCTGGATGTGTGATCGATGGGTATTACTCCTCAGATGAGATCCATACATTGTTAAGAGGGATTATTATTTTTTTTTTGCCAAGCGATTTTATTCAGCTGAGGGGATAGCCCTCTATGCCCAGGGTCTAAAATAGCAATAAAGAAATAAAAGAAGATGGCGACAATGATAAAATGTCGACGATTGTAGTTTCTTTTTTCCTTTCATTGAAATATATTTTTGAAATATATTTTTTCAAATATTTTTCCGTCCGTATTTATCTTTGTTTTGAGTCAGTAATATTTCTCAAAGATTGTTTCTGAAACGATTTGTGACCATGGTAATAATGGGTCAATAATAATTTTGTAATATAGATTTCGAATTAATTTACGTCTATATTCACTGATATCTTGAATCCATAATGTTTTTGGAAGGTATTTTTTCCAATTCATTCATGTCCATCTCTCGATGGCTATTACTCCTCAGATGAAAGCCATACATTTTTATGAGGGATTTTTTTGTGCCAAGCGATTTTATTCAGCTGAGGGGATACCCCTCTATGCCCAGGGGCTAAAATAGCAATAAGAAAATAAAAGAACATGGCGACAATGATAAAATGTCGACGATTGTAATTTCTTTTTTCCTGTCATTAAAATGTAATGTTTTTGAAATATATTTTTTCAAATATTTTTCCGTCCGTATTTACCTTTATTTTGAGTCAGTAATGTTTCTCAAAGATACTTTCTGAAACGATTTGTGACCATAGTAATAATGGGTCAATAGTGATTTTGTGATATAGACTTCGAATTAATTTACGTCTATATTCATTCATATCTTGAATTCATAATGTTTTTGAAAGGTATTTTTTCCAATGCATTCATGTCCATATTCTCTCCAACAAGAAAGTCGATCTTGTGGACTAGGCATGAACAGATTTTCCAAAATAAGTTTAAGTGATTCAGGAAGTTCCGCCCACTTGGGGAAGTTATTTTCTCTCTCGTTCCTTCGTGTCCATAGAGTGTACTCCTCGTCTGAGGCCACTGCCAGTGCCCAGGGAAGCGTACGGGTCAGCATCTTGTATAGAATGAGACCGCAAGCCCAAACGTCCACTGGAGGGCCGAGGTACCTGCCTTCTTGAAAGATTTCGGGAGCCATGTACACGATACAACCGACCATCCCAACCATCCGGACCTCTTCGCCTTCCAAGAGAAAAACGCCAGCGCTTCCGAAGTCCGCAATCTTAAGGACTTTTTCTTCGGTAACGAGAAGGTTGTCGGGCTTCAAGTCCCGATGGGCGATTCCTTTTGTATGGAGGTAATCGACTCCCTTCTTGAGTTGCTCGAAGTAGACCAAAGACTCTTCCTGCGTGATGTCTTTGATCTTGTCTTCGAGTCTTCCTCCAGTGACGTACTCCAGGAAGAGTGAGTGTGTGCGTCTTTCGTGTCTCCAGAAGAAGAGAGTCAGGACGTTTACGTGGTCCAACTGACTCTGGATAACTTCTTCTTTGGTGGCATCGGTGATTGTGTATTCGTCGACCCGTTTTCGGGCGACCAGCTCGTTGGTCTCGACGTTTTTCAACAAATACACCGTGCCGAAGAACCCGCTTCCAAGGGCTTTCACTTCTTTCCAGTTGCAGTCTGGTCCAAAAGCTCTGGAAGCTTCTTCGAGCCCTTCCAGAAGCTCCTTGCTTAATGTAGAGCTAACAGGACCCTCAGAGACTTTTGCAACGCGAACGAAGAACTACCTGGACGAACTTCCTCCATCGTCTTCCTCTCGTCGTTGGGAAGTTCTGTTGAATCGTTCCTTGATTGCTTGAAGGAGACTTCTCTTCTTCTTGGTCTCTTTGCCCTTGGGCCTCCTGGCGATTTTCGGTACCTCTTCTTCCTTGATGCAGCACTTGAAGCACGAGAACATTTTGGCGAAGTACAGTAGCTCTCGTACAATTCTTATTTATTGCTTTAGCTAGCCATGTCGACGGGCGAATGGTGATTGAAACTACATAGATGTAAGCAATTGGACTGGTCTTGGTATGATACGTAACGAGTCATGCAACATACATAAAATTGTGTATATATGTATATATGTACATTTATATATATATATATATATATATATATATATATATAATATGTGTGTGTTTGAATATATGTATATGTGTGTGTTTATACATGTTCATATATATTTGTGTGTGTTCATGTATATATATATATATATATATATATATATATATGTACATGTATATATATATATATATATATATACATATATATATATACATATATATGTACATATATACATATATATATATAAATATATATATATACATATATATATACATATATATATGTCCATATATACATATATATATAAATATATATATACATATATATATATATATACATGTACATATATACATATATATATATGTATATGTATATATATATATATATATATACATAAATATATATATGTACATATATATATATATATATATATATATATATATATATATACATACATATATATACATAGATCACATGAAGAATTGTCACACCAGAACGCCCACAGAAGAATCAACACCCCAATGAGATCCCACCCCTAAGAACTGTCGCCCCAGTACGCCGAATATCATCAGTGGATTAAACAATATGTTAGATTAAGTTAGGTTAGGTTTCTTAGATTAGAGTAGGTTACTTTAGGTTAGGTTGAAAGAGGGTTATGATTATTGTCATCAACTTGTACAACCGAATATTCATAAACCCAGGATGGCCCACAGGAAGAAATGTCACCCTGTCGAAGTGTGGGATGACGTGAAGCCGTCATTTGGCCAACATGTCCTGGCCCATGCGCAGACATATACATACAGTACATACACGGGTGGAAATTGCTCTTAAGTACATAAACAAGTGTGATTTATACACCTGAGAGTTGAATACAATATATATATATATATATATATATATATATATATATATATGTATATGCGAATAAATCACAAAAACACATGATTCATAAAATGTGTAATAAAACCACCTGGAAAATAAAATGAAAGGTGACCGAACGTTTTCGTCTATTCAAAACATTTCAAATAGGCGAAAACTTTCGGTCACCTTTCATTATATTATCCAAGCGGTTTTATTACACATGTATATATATATATATATATATATATATACATACATATACAGTATATGTATATATATATACTGTATATATATATATATATATATATATACTGTATATATATATATATATATATATATATATATATATATATATATATATATATATATATATATATATATGTACAGAACATATATATATATACATATTGACTTTTTAATCAAAAATGAGAAATAAAATTGCGATGGGTCAGGCGAAGATATTGTGTTCCTACATAGAATGAGAAGATGAAGAGTGTACGCCAGGGGGCGCTGAGTAGCTGCGACCGAAGCCGTCACCGTTGCCCTGTTGAGGCAGGTAACAGTTGTGTCTGGAAAATGGTGGTTATCAATTTGAACGTTTGCGAACACTCAGGGAGGACCAGACTAGACTAGAGGTGGATAAACAAAATTTCTTATTCAATTATAAAGATGACCACAATTTTCCAGACACAGCTGTTGATAACGCTGACCAATGGATTTAACAACGTTACGAAACATTTAGGAAAATGAGGATGTATTTTGAAAACCCTGTACATTTGGCGCCATCTGCAGAATTGTATGAATGAAACATTTTTGTTCACCCTGTGACAGTCGATTTTATTCGTCGTCTGAAGGACATTCATAGATTTAAGAGGTCTAAATAATTTGATGATCTTTGTTAATCTGAAGTAATATTCTTGGGCGGAGTTATTATCATTCCGTATGTCAACAGGGCAAGTTGTCAAAATTGGCAATTAGTGAAGTAGATCACTAATTCTGAGTTTTCTAAGTCTTTTAACTGACAAGAAGGTGTTATCTTGTTACACTCATTCTGGATGTGTTTATGAGTCTATATTTAACCGTATGGACAAAGGTCTGAATCAGATATTCCCCATTTTTTTCATGTTTGTTAATGCAAAACGGCCAGCACCCGTGCGTAGCCTATTTAGCTGTACCCAAGTTTTTATGAATTGCTGTTTGGAGGATGTGAGTAAGTTTGACGCTTGTGCGGAGTTGTTGATAATTATGGGGACAAAATACACACACAAAAACAAGCACACACACATACACACACACACTCTCACACACATACACCACACACACATACACCACACACACAAACACACACGCACACACACACACACACACACACACACACACACACACACACACACAAAGATCAACCGAAATTATTTTACATATATATAAACATTAAACTAAAAGACAAACATTAAATAGTTAAACTGCGTGAAGGAAATATAGAATATACAGATGATGTAGAAAGGCTGAAGTAATGACCAGACACTTTAAGTCCGTATTTACAGTTGAAAGCACACCAATGTGGGGTGTAGGTCACCGAGAAAGATCCTCCAAAATGAAAGAAATAATGGTGACACAGAAATAAATAAGGGACTAGAAAAAGGAACATGATGTCGGAGAGTCACATGGGCCAGACGGAATAGCGAACTGCATATTCAAAGAATGCATAGATGAACAGATAAAATACACTCGAAAAAGAAAAAGTACCACAAGATTGGAGAAATGCAAATAATGTACCAATATATAAAGAAGGAGATAAAGTAAACCCAACAAACTATAGACCGGTATCCCTTACTAGCATAATTGCAAAAATAGGCGAAAGAGTTATCAAAAATAAATGGGCTAGACACTTGGAAGAAAACAAAATACTAAACCCCAGCCATTTTGGAGTTAGAAGTGTATGTACTACAAACTTCATATGCTTTGACTCAAGATTGGTAGAAATAACACAAGAAAGAGATGGCTGTGCGGACAGTGCCTTCCTGGACTTTCAAAAGGCTTTTGACAAAGTACCACACAATAAGCTACTAAGAAAAATTGAAACAATAGGTGGAATACAGGGGAAATTATTGGAATGGATAAAAGACTTTTTGAATGGAAGAAAAATGAGAGTGGTACTTAGAGAAAAGAACTCAAATTGGGTTAACATGAAAAGTGGAGTCCCCCAAGGCTCCGTATTGGCTCCGATAATGTTTGCTTTTTATATAAATGACATGGATGAAGGAATCAATTGTTATGTAAACTTTTTTGCAGATGATGTGAAACTATTGAAGAGAGTAAGTAAAGAAGAAGTTTGCAAATCTTTTCAAGAAGACCTCGACAAAGTCTCAAAATGGAGTATAAAGAACGAAGTGAAATTCAACAATAAGAAATGTATAATGGAATTTGGAAAAAGCAAAAATAGAATATCCGGTCAGTACAAAATCGAACAAATGAAGTTACAAAAGTAAACTCAGAAAGAGACCTAGGAGTAATTATCTCAAACGACATGACACCAGACAAACATGTAAACAAAATAGTTGGAGAAACTTACAATTTAATAAGATCAATAAAAGTGGCCTTTGACTACATGGACGAGGAAATGGTAAAGCAAATACTAGTTACACTGATAAGATCAAAATTACAATATGCAGCGTCACTATGGACACCCATTACAATAAAACACATAAAGAAACTAGGAAGAATTCAAAGAGCATTAACAAAGATGGCACCAACACTTAGCAAGTTGACATACGTACAAAGATTGGACAAACTAAACTTACAAACTCCGGAACATATAAGAGAAAAAGGCGATTTGATAACCATCTACAGAATTATGAAAGGGATGGAAATCCTTGATAGGGATGACCTACTTAAATAGGACAGAAGAAATACAAGAGGACACGAAAAGAAACTTAAGAAGGACAGTTACGGAAGAGATTTGAAGAAGAATAGTTTTCCACACAGAGTAATAGATACATGGAACAAATTGAAAGAGAAAACAGTGAGTGCTAAAACTATACATGATTTTAAGGAAGAACTGGATGCGGATATATACAATTACGGGTCACTACGAGCATAGCTCTTCTCCCGCAAAATATAACTAGATAAGTACAAGGTAAATAAATACACACATACAGAGTCACTGTAATATGTGACCGGTGACCCTGACCACAGTACTAGTACTCGTTAGTGACTGACTACAAGGTCGAGAGGTCACACTTGTGGAGGCTGAGGGCGAAGAGTGAAGGACTTGTCGTTTTTCTCGTAGTCGTACTATGGTCATGTGCAAGACTTTTTGAACAACCCTGTCATTTCTCAAATAAAGAAACATGTCAGAAAGTCACATGGGCCAGATGGAATTGCAAACTGCATATTCAAAGAATGCATAGATGAACTCACAGATATAATACACTCAAAGAAGGAAAAGTACCACAAGATTGGAAAAATGCAAATAATGTACCAATATATAAAGAAGGAGATAAAGAAAATCCAACAAACTATAGACCGGTATCCCTTACAAGCACAATTGCAAAAATATGAGAAAGAGTTATCAAATATAAATGGGCTAGACACTTGGAAGAGAACAAAATACTAAACCCCAACCATTTTGGAGTTAGAAGTGTATGTACTACAAACTTCATATGCTTTGACTCAAGATTGGTAGAAATTGTACAAGAAAGAGATGACTGGGCGGACTGTGCCTTCCTGCACTTTCAAAAGGCTTTTGACAAAGTACCACACAATAAGCTACTAAGAAAAATTGAAACAATAGGTGGAATACAGGGAAAATTATTGGAATGGATAAAACAATTTTTTAACGGAAGAAAAATGAGAGTGGTACTTAGAGAAAAGAACTCAAATTGGGATAACATGAAAAGTTGAGTCCCCCAAGGCTCCATATTGGCTCCGATAATGTTTGCTTTTTATATAAACAACATGGATGAAGGAATCAATTGTTATGTAAACTTTTTTGCAGATGATGCCAAACTATTGAAGAGAGTAAGTAAAGAAGATTGCAAATCTTTTCAAGGAGACCTGGACAAAGTCTGGAAATGGAGTATAAAGAACGAAGTGAACTTCAATATTAAGAAATGTATAATGGAATTTGGAAAAAGTAGAAATAGAATATCCGTTCAGTACAAAATCGAACAAATGAAGTTACAAAAGTAAACTCAGAAAGAGACCTAGGAGTAATTATCTCAAACGACATGACACCAGACAAACATGTAAACAAAATAGTTGGAGAAACTTACAATTTAATAAGATCAATTAAAGTGGCCTTTGACTACATGGACGAGGAAATGGTAAAGAAAATACAAGTTACACTGATAAGATCAAAATTACAATATGCAGCGTCACTATGGACACCCATTACAATAAAAAATTAAAAAGAAACTAGGAAGAATTCAAAGAACATTGACAAAGATGGCACCAACACTTAGCAAATTGACATACGAGCAAAGATTGTACAAACTAAACTTACAAACTCTGGAACATAGAAGAGAAAAAGGAGATTTGATAACCATCTACAGAATTATGAAAGGGATGGAAATCCTTGATAGGGATGATCTACTTAAATAGGACAGAAGAAATACAAGAGGACACGAAAAGAAACTTAAGAAGGACAGTTACGGAAGAGATTTGAAGAAGAATAGTTTTCCACACAGAGTAATAGATACATGGAACAAATTGAAAGAGAAAACAGTGAGTGCTAAAACCATACATGATTTTAAGGA
>NW_027467748.1:417500-477500 GCF_046742065.1 Oratosquilla oratoria
TGAAGCCATAATGTTTTCAGAAGGTATTTTTTCCAATTCATTCATGTCCATATTCTCTCCAACAAGAAAGTCGATCTTGTGGAGTAGGCACGAGCAGATTTTCCAAAAGAAGTTTAAGTGATTCAGGAAGTTCCGCCCACTTGGGGAAGTTCTTTTCTCTCTCGTTCCTTCGTGTCCATAGAGTGTACTCCTCGTCTGAGGCCACTGCCAGTGCCCAGGGAAGCGTACGGGTCAGCATCTTGTATAGAATGAGACCGCAAGCCCAAACGTCCACTGGAGGGCCGAGGTACCTGCCTTCTTGAAAGATTTCGGGAGCCATGTACACGATACAACCGACCATCCCAACCATCCGGACCTCTTCGCCTTCCAAGAGAAAAACGCCAGCGCTTCCGAAGTCCGCAATCTTAAGGACTTTTTCTTCGGTAACGAGAAGGTTGTCGGGCTTCAAGTCCCGATGGGCGATTCCTTTTGTATGGAGGTAATCGACTCCCTTCTTGAGTTGCTCGAAGTAGACCAAAGACTCTTCCTGCGTGATGTCTTTGATCTTGTCTTCGAGTCTTCCTCCAGTGACGTACTCCAGGAACAGAGAGTGTCTGCGTCCTTCCCGTCTCCAGAAGAAGAGAGTCAGGACGTTGACGTGGTCCAGCTGACTCTGGAGAACTTCTTCTTTGATGGCATCGGTGATTGTGTATTCGTCGACCCGTTTCCGGGCGACCACCTCCTTGGTCTCGACGTTTTTCAACAAATACACCGTGCCGAAGAACCCGCTTCCAAGGGCTTTAACCTCTTTCCATTTGCTCTCTGGTCCAAACTCTCTGGAAGCTTCTTCAAGCCCTTCCAGTAGCTCCTTGCTTAGTGTGGTGCTGACAGGACCTTCAGAAACTTTTCCAACGCGAACGAAGAACTTTCTTGACAAACTTGTTCCATCGTCTTCCTCTCGTCGTTGGGTAGTTCTGCAGAAGCATTCCTTGAGTGCCTGAAGGAAGCTTCTCTTCTTGGGCTCCTCGCCCTTGGGCCTCCTGGCAATTTCTGGTTCCTCTTTCTTCGTGATGCAGAACTTGAAGTACGAGATCATTTCGGCGAAGTACAGTGTAGCTCTCGTACAATTTTATTTATTGCATTGGCTAGCCATGTCAGCGGGCGAATGGTGATTGAAACTACACAGATGAAAGCAATTGGATTGGTGTTGCTGTCATACGTAACGAGTTATGCAACATACATAAATTTATGTATATATATATATATATATATATATATTTATATATATATATATATATATATATATGTGTGTGTGTGTGTGTGTGTGTGTGTGTGTGTGTGTGTGTGTGTGTGTGTGTGTGTGTGTGTGTGTGTGTGTGTGTGTGTGTGTGTGGTGCATTTAAGGTGCAGGTTCTCTTTAATAATAGTGAATTGAACGCCACATTATTATAGAAAATAATTATGATGCTGCTGTAATGTTTCATCTAATTGTACATATGCATATGTACATGCATATATATATATATATATATATATATATATATATATATGTGTGTGTGTGTGTGTGTGTGTGTGTGTGTGTGTGTGTGTGTGTTTGTGTGTGTGTATTTACCTAGTTGTATTATACGGGAAGGGAGCTATGCTCGTGGTAACCCGTCTTTGTATCTCTCAGCATGAAGTTTTTTCTTAAAATCTTGAATAGTGTTTGCACACACTGTTTCTTTGTCTAATTTGTTCCAAATATCTATCACTCTGTGTAGGAAGCTGTTTTTGTTTCAGATCTTTTCTGTAATTATCTTTTTTTAGTTTCTTTTCGTGTCCTCTGGTTTTTCCATTGTCCCATTTCAATAAGTCATTCTTATCTAAGATTTCCATTCCTTTCATTATTCTATAGATAGTTAGTAGGTCTCCTCTTTCCCTTCTTTGTTCCAGAGTTGGTTATTCTAATTTGGACAGTCTTTGCCCATATGTCATTTCGGAAAGAGTTGGTGCTTGTTTTGTTGTTACTCTTTGTATTCTTTCTAATTTTTCTATATTCTTTTTGGTACTGGGTGTCCATATTGTTGCTGCGTACTCAAGTTTTGGTCTTATTAGTGTAGTTAGAATTTTTTTTATCATTTTCTAGTCCAAATAAGCAAATGCCACTTTTATTGACCTCAATAAATTATAGGTTTCTCCGACTATTTCATCAATATGCTTATCCGGTGTCATGTCCTTGCTAATCATCAATCCAAGGTCTTTCTCCGAGTTTACTTTTTTGACCTCTTCTTCACCAATTTTGTAATCTTTCGATATTCTGTTATTACTTTTTCCAAATTCCATTATACTACATTTCTTGGTACTAAATTTTACTTCCCACTTTTGAGTCCATTTCCAGATCTTGTCCAAATCTTGTAATGAGTTGCAGTCTTCGTCCGTTTTTACTTTCTTTGGTATTTTTGCGTCATCTGCAAAGAAATTCATATAACACTCTACTCCTTCATCCATGTCATTTATGTATATGGCAAACATGATCGGGGCCAGTACTGATGCCTGCGGGACACCACTTTTCACTTCTTCCCAGTTTGAGAATTTGTCTCTAATTACTACTCTCATTTTCCTCCCAGTCAGGAAATCTTTCATCTATTCCAATAATTTTCCTCTGATGCCACCTATTGACTCTATCTTTCTTATTAGTTTTTTTTTTTTTTTTTTTTTTGTGTGGTACCTTATCAAATGCCTTTTGTAGGTCCAGAAAGGCACAGTCTGTCCACCCATCTCTCTCTTGTATTATGTCTATTAATCTTGAGTAGAAGCAGATCAAGTTTATTGTACATGATCTTCCTTGTCTGAATCCAAACTGATTTGAATTCAGTATAGTTTTTTTCTTCTAAATACTTAAACCATCTATTTTTTTGACGACTTCTTCAATATTTTTTGCTACTGTGTTTATCCGGGAGACCGGTCTGTAGTCTGATGGGTCTTCTTTGTTTCATCCCTTATAAACTGGTACAATGTTTGCCTTCTTCCAGTCCTGTTGCACTTTTCCTTCTTTAAGGGAGAATTTAATTATATTGTATATTTTGTCTGTTAATTCTTCCATGCATTCTTTCAGTATCCAATTTCCAATTTCGTCCGGACCATGTGATTTTCTGACATCAAGGGTTTTAATTTGGACGCTGATTTCCTTCTGTATTACGATTATTTCTTTCATTGAGGTGGAGATCTCTCTCTCTATTTCCTCACAGTTAGGCGAGTTTTTTTATTGTGAATACTGATTTGAAATAGTTGCTCATGATTTCAGCCATTTCCCGTTCTTCTGTATATTCACTTTTACCTTGGCGCAGTTTTTCGAATTCTTGTTTGTTCTTCAGTTTGCCATTTACATACCTGTAAAATAGTTTGGGTTCTTCCTTGCATTTTTCTATTACTTTTTTCATAGTTTCTCTTTTCATCTCGGCGTATTTTTACATAGTTAATCCCTTAGTTTGATGTACATTTGCCACACACACACACACACACACACACATACGGGACACCACGAGCATAGCTCCATTCCCGTATAATGGACCTAGGTAAATACACACACACACACACACACACACATATATATATATATATGTGTGTGCGTGTGTGTGTGTGTGTGTGTGTATTTACCTAGTTCCATTATACGGGAATGGAGCTATGCTCGTGGTGTCCCGTCTTTGTATCTCTCAGCATGAAGTTTTTTCTTAAAATCTTGAATAGTGTTTCTTTGTCTAATTTGTTCCAAATATTTATCACTCTATGTAGGAAGCTGGTTTTTTTCCAGATCTTTTCTATAATTATCTTTTTTTAGTTTCTTTTCGTATCCTCTCGGTTTTCCATTGTCCTATTTCAATAAGTCATTCTTATCTAAGATTTCCATTCCTTTCATTATTCTATAGATAGTAAGTCTCCTCTTTCCCTTCTTTGTTTCAGAGTTGGTTATTCTAATTTGGACAGTCTTTGCTCATATGTCATTTTAGAAAGAGTTGGTGCTAGTTTTGTTGTTGCTCTTTGTATTCTTTCTAATTTTTCTATATTCTTTTTGGTACTGGGTGTCCATATTGTTGCTGCGTACTCAAGTTTTGGTCTTATTAGTGTAGTTAGAATTTTTTTATCATTTTCTCGTAGCAAGAAGCAAATGCCACTTTTATTGACCTCAATAAATTATAGGTTTCTCCAACTATCTTATTAATATGCTTATCCGGTGTCATGTCCTTGCTGATCATCACTCCAAGATCTTTCTCCGAGTTTACTTTTTTGACCTCTTCTTCACCAATTTTGTAATCTTTCGATATTCTGTTTTTACTTTTTCCAAATTCCATTATACTACACTTCCCACTTTTGAGTCCATTTCCAGATCTTGTCCAAATCTTGTTGTAATGAGTTGCAGTCTTCCTTCGTTTTTACTTTTAGTATTTTTGCGTCATCTGCAAAGAAATTCATATAACACTCTACTCCTTCATCCATGTCATTTATGTATATGGCAAACATGATCGGGGCCAATACTGATGCCTGCGGGACACCACTTTTCACTTCTTCCCACTTTGAGAATTTGTCTCTAATTACTACTCTCATTTTCCTCCCGTTCAGGAAGTCTTCCATCCATTCCAATAACTTTCCTCTGATGCCACCTATTGACTCCATCTTCCTTATCAGTTTTTTTTGTAGTACCTTATCAAATGCCTTTTGTAGGTCCAGAAAGGGACAGTCTGCCCAACCATCTCTCGTATTATGTCTATTAATCTTGAGCAGAAGCAGATCAAGTTTGTCGTACATGATCTTCCTTGTCTGAATCCAAATTGATTTGGATTCAGTATAGTTTTTTTTCTTCCAAATGCTTAAACCATCTATTTTTTTGACGACAACTTCACAATTTGTTGTTACTGTGCTTGTCAGGGAGACCGGTCTGTAGTCTGATGGGTCTTCTTTGTTTCTTCCCTTATAAACTGGTACAATGTTTGCCTTCTTCCAGTCCTGTGGCACTTTTCCCTCTTTAAGGGAGAATTTAATTATATTGTATATTTTGTCTGTTAATTCTTCCATGCATTCTTTCAGTATCCAATTTGCAATTTCGTCCGGACCATGTGATTTTCTGACATCAAGGGTTTTAATTTGGACGCTGATTTCCTTCTGTGTTACGATTATTTCTTTCATTGAGGGGGATACCTCTCTCTCTATTTCCTCACAGTTAGGTGAATTTTCTATTGTGAATACTGATTTGAAATGGTTGTTCATGATTTCAGCCATTTCCAGTTCTTCTGTATATTCACTTTTACCTTGGCGCAGTTTTTCTAATTCTTGTTTATTCTTCAGTTTGCCATTTACATACCTGTAAAATAGTTTGGGCTCTTCCTTGCATTTTTCTATTAAATCTTTTTCATAGTTTCTCTTTTCATCTCTGCGTATTTTTACATACTCATTTCTTATTTTGATGTACATTTGCCATTTGCTTGTTTTCTTGTCTCTTTTCCATTTCTTGAAAGCTTTGTCTCTATGATCCATAGCTTCACTACGCCTTTTGTTGTACCAGCTTATTATGTACGTTCTCACCATTTTTTGTTGTGGTACATATTTTTTTACTCCCTCATTATAAATTTCATTTATTATTTTCCATTTCTCTTCTATCCCTGTTTCTTCATTTAGGAATTTTTCCCACTTCGCATTGCGAAAGAAATATTTTGAGTTTCTCAAAATTTGTTTTGTTGTACATTAGTCTTCCTATTCTATGTCTATCATTTTTGCTTTGATCCATTTGCTCTTTCAACTCCAATTCTATTAGTACATGGCCACTCTTTCCTATCGGAGATTTATAATCAATTTTATTGACAATCTCAGGTTCTGTCATGTGAGTGTGTGTGTGTGTGTGTGTGTGTGTGTGTGTGTGTGTGTGTGTGTGTGTGTGTGTGTGTGTGTATGTATATGTATATATATATATATATATAACAATATACACGTGCATACTTCATTCTATGAAATGAAATAATAAATAAATGAATAAATAAACAGATAAATGGATAAATAGATAGGTAAATAAATAAGGATATAAACAATTGAATGAATAAATAAATAGATAAATGAATAAATATATAAAGATAAGTATATAAATACATAAATCAATTAATTGAAAATTAAATAATATAGAAATAGATAAATGATTAAATAAATATATGAATGAGTGAATGAATTCACGAATAAATAACCAAACAAGTACACAGGTAAATAATAGATAAATTAATCAATTACACAACGTAAAAAAAAATTCTTCAAAAGTTTTGTTTATTGTATTTTTTTAGAGTTTATTAATCCATTTTTCCTGCTGATTTCAAATATGCAATTATTTTGTCTGTATCATCGACCGTTATAGAAATACATATCATTTCAATGTTACCATGTATATTTTGGAATTGTTATGTGGTCTGTTACTAAATGTTTATCTAATTTTCTCTTTCAGATCAATGACTGAACTATTTACCTGTTAAGATGGCTACTAGAGGATGTGAAAATTCTCCTGATAAATTTTGCTATGTGTGTGGTTATTATATTGGGAAAAAACAAGTACTACATAAGATCGTGAGAGGTGCTAAAGTGTGGATAGCGAACAGACTCTATTTCGGAATGCCCATGGGTGACCAGGACAAGCCATGGGCATCTCATGTGATATGTGGAAGCTGCCGATCTACTCTAGAAGGATGGCTGAGAGGTACAGGAAGGGCAATGCCTTTTGCCATTCCTAGAATATGGAGAGAGCCGAAGAACCATCACGACGACTGCTACTTTTGTATGATTGATGTGACGAAGTACAGGAAAGTGAAAGGAAGACAAGCTCTGCAGTATCCAGACATACCATCATCTAGAGCACCTGTCCCACATGATGATAGCTTACCAGTACCACAACCACCAGAAAGTGCAAGTTTATTTTTATCATACTCTCTTTACTTTTAATTAACTTCAATATTAAGTACTTAATATACATTCACTTTCCTAAAGATATATGGAATACTAATGCTATTCGTCTTTGTTGAAGTTGCTATATTTAGTTATTTCTTTCTTTCCAGATGGAAGATGCAATGGAAATTCCATCAGAAGGGTCAGCAGGTAGCAGCAGCCATGAAATGGGAGACGAAGATTTCGCACCAAGAACGACTTCGGAGCCTCACTTTCCAAGTCAGAGTGAGCTAGATGACTTAATCAGAGACTTAAGAACATAAGAAATAAAGGAGACTGCAAAAGACCATAAGGCCTACACTAGGCAGCTCCGTATCCATCACCACCTGTCGTCCCCATCCATAAAGTTGTCTAATCGTTTTTTAAAACAACTGATAGTTTCAGCGCTTACTACGTGGTTACTAAGTTTATTCCATTCATCGACCACCCTATTTGTAAACCAATTCTTGCCTATTTCCTTCTTAAATCTAAATTTGTCCAGTTTATACCCATTACTGCGAGTCCTGCCCTGTTGTTTTATTATGATGACCTTGTTTGCATCACCCTTGTTATAGCCTTTGATCCACTTGAACACTATTAGATCACCCCGCACTCTGCGTCTTTCCAGAGAGTGTAAGTTTAGGTGCCTAAGCCTCTCTTCGTAAGGCAAATTTCCGAGTCCTTGTATCATTTTGGTCATTCTTCTCTGTACTGATTCTAGTGAATTTATGTCCATTTTGTAGGACGGGGACCAAAACTGTGCCGCATAGTCAAGGATGGGTCTAACTATCGCTAGATAGAGTTTAATAATTACCTCTGCACTTCTATTTGTTACCGTCCTAGCTTTATTTCTGGCGCTAATGCACTGCTTCCTGGTTTTAAGGTCCGAACTCACCAGAACTCCCAAGTCCCTCTCGCACTCAGATTTTTCTAAAAACGTGTCATCTAAGTTGTATCTATTTTTGGGGTTGTGTAGCCCTACGTTTAACACGCTACACTTAGAGATATTGAAGTTCATTTGCCATTTCACCGACCATGTTAACAGTTTATTAAGATCATCCTGCAGAATCTGGGCGTCTTCTCCTGACCTAATTAGGCGTCCTATTTTAGTGTCGTCCGCAAACTTACTAACATCACTATTTAACCCATCGTCTAAGTCGTTTATATACATAATGAACAATAAGGGACCCAAAACCGAGCCCTGGGGGACCCCGCTAGTAACATTGCCCCACCTAGATTTTATTCCATTTGTGGTGACCCGCTGTTTTCTGTTACTAATCCAAGCTCTAATCCATTCTAACACTTTTCCTCCTATGCCATGGGCTTTGATTTTATTCAGTAGTCTCTGGTGTGGCACTTTGTCGAACGCTTTGCTAAAGTCAAGGTAAATAACATCGTAATTTTCATTGTTGTCTGACGCCTTATATACCTTAGCTGAGCCTCTTACATCAAGGATGAAAGAATGGAATCTACTAGGAGAAGACTGCAGGACATCTGTGTACCGGAAACGAAATGAAGAATTTAAAATTTACTATGACTTTAGTGATGATATGTGTTATTGTAAGGATGTTACTGGTTTGTTTACAGCCCTTGGACTCGAACATGATCCTGCAGAATGGCGACTGTTCATAGATAGCTCAACACGAAGTCTCAAAGCAGTATTGCTCCACAATGGAAATAAAAACCCATCTTTGCCTCTTGCACACTCAGTACAGAAGAAAGAAAACTATCATAATGTCAAACAGCTTCTTGAAAAAATCAATTATGCTGAATTCAAATGGGATGTTTGTGGTGATTTCAAGATGCTAGCCTTTTTGCTTGGCTTACAAGGGGGATACACTAAGTATTCCTGTTTTCTTTGTTTATGGGACAGCAGGGCTGATGATGATCATTATAATAAAGTTCATTGGCCCCCAAGAGTTGAACTGCAGCCAGGAATGTTAAATGTTCTCAGACAGCCTCTAGTAGATTCGAAAAAAGTTTTTTATTACTCCCACTTCATATCAAGCTAGGGTTAATTAAACAGTTTGTGAAGGCTTTGGATTTTGGAGGCGAAACTTTCCAAGAAATTTGTCTCATGTTTTCCAAGCTATCTGAGGCTAAGCTCAAGGATGGTATATTTGTTGGACCCCAGGTAAACAAAATGTTGAAGTCGGAGAAACTGGAAAGAGTGATGACGAAAGTTGAAAGAGAAGCTTGGTGTTCATTTCGTGATGTAGTTCGTGGATTCCTAGGAAATCACAAGGACCCTAATTATAAACAAATAGTGGCAAAGCTTATTGAGAACTTCAGGAAACTTGGTTGTCGTATGTCCTTGAAGATACATTTCTTGCATTCTCACCTAGATTTCTTCCCCGAAAACTTGGGGGCTGTCAGTGAGGAGCATGGCGAGAGATTTCATCAGGATATCGCAACTATGGAAAGAAGATATCAAGGACGATGGAATACTGCTATGAAGGGAGATTACATATGGTCACTAGTCAGAAAAGACGAAAGCATGCATTCTAGAAAATCTCGATCGTCAAAGCACTTCTAATCATGAGAAGAGTCATCAAAACACTTGCAGTGCAAAGTTGTGTTGTTTATTTTGTTCTTACTAATATTGTAGCTCTTAAATACACTTCATATTATGAAAAAAATACTAGATGTTGTATAATCATCCTTAGAATGCTAAAGTAGATTGAATCAATTAACTACTGTAGAGAAAGGTTGCGTATATAACAATAAAATATAGAATCAAGAATAAATAAAGAAATATCGATGTTACGTCAAAACTAATGTGATATTTGGATTCAGTGATACGAAATACATATATCAACATGAAAAAATACAAATAAACAAAACATGTGATATATTGTGTTATTCAGTAAATGAATAGAAAAATTAATAGATAAATTAATCAAAATTTATAGACTTAAATCAAATAAAGTGCCATCCAGCAGTGAACAAATCCGATATATGGGTATACTATGACCTTAAACCACATATCCATCCCCTTGCCCAAGGAAGGCAGTAACAGTAAGTAGTATTGTGACGTTTTCATGCCGGTCGTGGGATTAGACCTCAGATCAAATAGGATTCACACGTGCTGGATGCGTGATCGATGGGTATTACTCCTCAGATGAAATCCATACATTGTTAAGAGGGATTTTTTTTTTTTGCCAAGCGATTTTATTCAGCTGAGGGGATAGCCCTCTATGCCCAGGGGCTAAAATAGCAATAAAGAAATAAATGAAGATGGCGACAATGATAAAATGTCGAAGATTGTAGTTTCTTTTTTCCTTTCATTGAAATGTAACGTTTTTGAAATATATTTTTTCAAATATTTTTCCGTCCGTATTTACCTTTATTTTGAGTCAGTAATGTTTCTCAAAGATAGTTTCTGAAACGATTTGTGACCATAGTAATAATGGGTCAATAGTGATTTTGTGATATAGACTTCGAATTAATTTACGTCTATATTCACTGATATCTTGAATCCATAATGTTTTTGGAAGGTATTTTTTCCAATTCATTCATGCCCATATTCTCTCCAACAAGAAAGTCGATCTTGTGGACTAGGCACGAGCAGATTTTCCAAAAGAAGTTTAAGTGATTCAGGAAGTTCCGCCCACTTGGGGAAGTTCTTTTCTCTCTCGTTCCTTCGTGTCCATAGAGTGTACTCCTCGTCTGAGGCCACTGCCAGTGCCCAGGGAAGCGTACGGGTCAGCATCTTGTATAGAATGAGACCGCAAGCCCAAACGTCCACTGGAGGGCCGAGGTACCTGCCTTCTTGAAAGATTTCGGGAGCCATGTACACGATACAACCGACCATCCCAACCATCCGGACCTCTTCGCCTTCCAAGAGAAAAACGCCAGCGCTTCCGAAGTCCGCAATCTTGAGGACGTTTTCTTCAGTAACGAGAAGGTTGTCGGGCTTCAAGTCCCGATGGGCGATTCCTCTCGTGTGGAGGTAGTCGACTCCCTTCTTGAGCTGCTCGAAGTAGACCAAAGACTCTTCCTGTGAGATTTCTTTGATCTTGTCTTCGAGTCTTCCTCCAGTGACGTACTCCAGGAACAGAGAGTGTGTACGTCCTTCGCGTCTCCAGAAGAAGTCAGGACGTTGACGTGGTTCAACTGACACTGGATAACTTCTTTTTTGATGGCATCGGTGATTGTGTATTCGTCGACCCGTTTCCGGGCGACCACCTCCTTGGTCTCGACGTTTTTCAACAAATACACCGTGCCGAAGAACCCGCTTCCAAGGGCTTTCACTTCTTTCCATTTGATGTCAGGTCCAAAGGCTCTGGAAGCTTCTTCAAGCCCTTCCAGTAGCTCCTTGCTTAGTGTGGTGCTGACAGGACCTTCAGAAACTTTTCCAACGCGAAATTTATGTATATATATTCCTTGATAATGTCTTAAATAGACGAAAACGTTCGGACTAAGCTTCTTATTTCCCAGTGGTTTTTTTCTGCATATATATATATATATATATATATATATGTATATATATATATACATATATATATATATATATATATATATATATATATATGTATGTGTGTATCGTGCATTTAAGGTGCAGGTTCTCTTTAATAATAGTGAATTGAACACCACAGCATTATAAAAAATAATAATTGTGATGATGCTGTAATGTTTCATCTAATTTGTATATATGCATATGTACATGCATATATATACATATATATATATATATGTGTGTGTGTGTGTGTGTGTGTGTGTGTGTGTGTGTGTGTCTGTGTGTGTGTGTTTACCTAGTTGTATTTACCTAGTTGTATTATACGGGAAGGGAGCTATGCTCGTGGTAACCCGTCTTTATATCTCTCAGCATCGAGTTTTTTCTTAAAATCTTGAATAGTGTTTGCACACACTGTTTCTTTGTCTAATTTGTTCCAAATATCTATCACTCTGTGTAGGAAGCTGTTTTTTTCAGATCTTTTCTGTAATTATCTTTTTTTTTTTTTTTTTCTTATCTAAGATTTCCATTCCTTTCATTATTCTATAGATAGTAGGTCTCCTCTTTCCCTTCTTTGTTTCAGAGTTGGTTATTCTAATTTGGACAGTCTTTGCTCATATGTCATTTCGGAAAGAGTTGGTGCTAGTTTTATTGTTGCTCTTTGTATTCTTTCTAATTTTTCTATATTCTTTTTGGTACTGGGTGTCTATAGTGTTGCTGCGTACTCAAGTTTTGGTCTTATTAGTGTAGTTAGAATTTTTTTTATCATTTTCTCGACCCAATAAGCAAATCCCACTTTTATTGACCTCAATAAAATATAGGTTTCTCCGACTATTTAATTAATATGCTTATCGGGTGATCATCACTCCAAGGTCTTTCTCCGAGTTTACTTTTTTGACCTCTTATTCACAATTTTGTAATCTTTCGATATTCTGTTTTTACTTTTTCCAATTTCCATTATACTACATTTCTTGGTATTGAATTTTACTTCCCATTTGTGAGTCCATTTCCAGATCTTGTTCAAATCTTGTTGTAATGAGTTGCAATCTTCATCAGTTTTTACTTTCTTTGGTATTACTGCGTAGTCTGCAAAGAAATTCATATAACACTTTACTCCTTCATCCATGTCATTCATGTAAATGGCAAACATGATCGGGGCCAGTACTGATCCCTTCATGACACCACTTTTCACTTCTTCCCAGTTTGAGAATTTGTCTCTAATTACTACTCTCATTTTCCTCCCAATCGGGAAGTCTTCCATCCATTCCAATAATTTTCCTCTGATGCCACCTATTGACTCTATCTTTATTAGTTTTTTTGTGTGGTACCTTATCAAATGCCTTTTGTAGGTCCAGAAAGGCACAGTCTACCCACCCATCTCTCTTTTGTATTATGTCTATTAATCTTGAGTAGAGGCAGATCAAGTTTGTTGTACATGATCTTCCTTGTCTGAATCCAAATTGATTTGGATTCAGTATAGTTTTTTTTTTTCTTCCAAATGCTTAAACCATCTATTTTTGACAACTTTTTCACAAATTTTTACTACTGTGCTTGTCAGGGAGACCGGTCTGTAGTTTGATGGGTCTTCTTTGTTTCCTTCCTTATAAATTGGTACAATGTTTGCCTTCTTCCTGTCCTGTGGCACTTTTCCCTCTTTAAGGGAGAATTTAATTATATTGTATATTTTGTGTGTTAATTCTTTCATGCATTCTTTCAGTATCCAATTTCCAATTCCGTCCGAACCATGTGATTTTCTGACATCAAGGGTTTTAATTTGGTCGCTGATTTCCTTCTGTGTTACGATTATTTCTTTCATTGAGATGGATATCTCTCTCTCTATTTCCTCACAGTTAGGTGAGTTTTTTTATTGTGAATACTGATTTGAAGTGGTTGTTCATGATTTCAGCCATTTTCAGTTCTTCTGTATATTCATTTTTACCTTGGCGCAGTTTTCCTAATTATTGTTTGTTCTTCAGTTTGTCATTTACATACCTGTGAAATAGTTTGGGCTCTTCCTTGCATTTTTCTATTATATTTTTTTCATATTTTCTCTTTTCATCTCGGCGTATTTTTACATACTCATTTCTTATTTTGATGTACATTTGCCATTTGCTTGTTTTTTTGTCTCTTTCCCATTTCTTCCAAGCTTTGTCTCTATTATCCTTAGCTTCACTACGCCTTTTGTTGTACCAGCTTTTTATGTATGTTCTCTCCATTTTTTGTTGTGGTACGTATTTTTTTTACTCCCTCATTATAAATTTCTTTTAGTATATTCCATTTCTCTTCCATCCCTGTTTCTTCATTTAGGAATTTTTCCCAGTTCGCATAGAGTTTCTCAAAATTTGTTTTTGATTCCATTAGTCTTCCTATTCTATGTCTATCATTTTTGCTTTGATCCATTTTGCTTTGTGTGTGTGTGTGTGCGTGTATATATATATATATATATATGTGTGTGTGTGTGTGTGTGTGTGTGTGTGTGTATGTGTGTATGTATGTATATATATATATATATAATATATATATATATATATATATACGTGCATACTTCATTCTATGAAATGAAATAATAGATAAATGAATAAATAAACAGATTAATAAATGGATAGATAGGTAAATGAATAAGGATATAAACAATGGAATGAATAAATAAATAGATAAATGAATGAATATATAAAGATAAGTATATAAATACATATGTCAATTAATTGAAAATTAAATAACATATAAATATATAAATGATTAAATAAATATATGAACGAGTGAATGAATTCACGAATAAATAACCAAACAAGTTCACAGGTAAATAATAAATAAATTAATCAATTATTTAGTAAATTAATAGAAAAAATTAATAAATAGATAAATTAATCAAAATTGATGGACTTAAATCAAATAAAGTGCCATCCAGCAGTGAACAGGCCTAATATATGAGTATACTATGACCTTACACCACATATCCATCCCCTTGCGTAGGGAGAGCAGTAACAGTAAGTAGTATTGTGACGTTTTCATGCCGTTCGTGGGATTCGACCTCAGATCAAATAGGATTTACACATGCTTGGATCACGTGCTGGATGCGTGATCGATGGCCATACATTGTTAAGAGGGATTTATTTTTGTGCCAAGCGATTTTATTCAGCTGAGGGGATACCCCTCTATGCCCAGGGGCTAAAATAGCAATAAGGAAATAAAAGAACATGGCGACAATGATAAAATGTCGGAGATTGTATTTTCTTTTTTCTTTTCATTAAAATACAATGCTTTTGAAATATATTTCTCCAAATATATTTCCGTCCGTATTTAACCTTTATTTTGCGTCAGTAATGTTTGTCAAAGATAATTTCTGAAACGATTTGTGACCATAGTAATAATGGGTCAATGGTGATTTTGTGATAGACTTCGAATTAATTTACGTCTATATTCACTGATATCTTGAATCCATAATGTTTTTGGACGGTATTTTTTCCAATTCATTCATGCCCATATTCTCTCCAACAAGAAAGTCGATCTTGTGGACTAGGCACGAGCAGATTTTCCAAAAGAAGTTTAAGTGATTCAGGAAGTTCCGCCCACTTGGGGAAGTTCTTTTCTCTCTCGTTCCTTCGTGTCCATAGAGTGTACTCCTCGTCTGAGGCCACTGCCAGTGCCCAGGGAAGCGTACGAGTCAGCATCTTGTATAGAATGAGACCGCAAGCCCAAACGTCCACTGGAGGGCCGAGGTACTACCTGCCTTCTTGAAAGATTTCGGGAGCCATGTACACGATACAACCGACCATCCCAATCATCCGGACCTCTTCGCCTTCCAAGAGAAAAACGTCTGCGCTTCCGAAGTCCGCAATCTTAAGGACGTTTTCTTCAGTAATGAGAAGGTTGTCGGGCTTCAGGTCCCGATGGGCAATTCCTCTCGTGTGGAGGTAGTCGACTCCCTTCTTGAGCTGCTCGAAGTAGACCAAAGACTCTTCCTGTGTGATGTCTTTGATCTTGTCTTCGAGTCTTCCTCCAGTGACGTACTCCAGGAACAGAGAGTGTCTGCGTCCTTCCCGTCTCCAGAAGAAGAGAGTCAGGACGTTGACGTGGTCCAACTGACTCTGGATAACTTCTTCTTTGATGGCATCGGTGATTGTGTATTCGTCGACCCGTTTCCGGGCGACCAGCTCGTTGGTCTCGACGTTTTTCAAAAGATACACCGTGCCGAAGAACCCGCTTCCAAGGGCTTTCACTTCTTTCCATTTGCTCTCTGGTCCAAAGGCTCTGGAAGCTTCTTCAAACCCTTCCAGAAGCTCCTTGCTTAGTGTAGCGGCGACAGGACCTTCAGAGACTTTTCCAACGCGAACGAAGAATTTCCTGGACGAACTTTCTTCTGCAGACTTGTTTCTTCCTTCATGTTTCTCTCGTCGTTGGGTTATTCTGCAGAAGCGTTTCTTGAGCATCTGAAGAAGGCTCCTCTTCTTGGGCTCCTCGCCCTTGGTCCTGCTGGCGACTTCCGGTTCCTCTTCTTCGTCCTTGAGGCAGCACTTCACGTACGAGATCATTTCGGCGAAGTACAGTAGCTCTCGTACCATTTTTATTTATTGCTTTGGCTAGCCATGTCAGCGGGCGAATGGTGATTGAAACTGCACAGATGTAAGCAATTGGACTGGTCTTGGTATGATACGTAACGAGTTATGCAACATACATAAATTTGTGTATATATATATATATATATATATACATATATATATATATATGTATATATGTACACACACACACATATATATATATATATATATATATATATACATATATATATGTACATATATATACATATATATGTACATATATATATATATATATATATGTATATATGTACACACACACACACACACACATATATATATATATATATATATGTACACATATATATATATATGTACATATGTACATATACATATATATATATATATATATATATATATAAAACATGTGTGTATGTGTGTTTGAATATATGTATATATATGTGTGTGTGTGTTCATATATATATATATTTATATATATATATATACATATACCTATATATACATATACATATATATATGTATATACATATATATATGTATATATATATATATATATATATATATATGGTCGCATGAAGAATTGTCACACCAGAACGCCCACATGAAGAATCGTCACCCCATGACATCCCACCTGAAGAACTGTCGCCCTGGTACGCCGAATATCATCAGTGGAATAAACAATAGGTTATATTAGATTAGGTTAGGTTTCTTAGATTAGAGTAGGTTACGTTAGGTTAGGTTGAATGAGGGTTATGATTATTGTCATCAACTCATACAACCGAATATTCGTAAACTCAGGATGACCCACAGGAAGAAATGTCATCCTGTCGAAGTATGGGATGACATGAAGCCGTCATTTGGCCAATATGTCCTGGCCCATGCGCAGACATGTACAGACAGTACATGCACGGGTGGAAATTGCTCTCAAGTACATAAACAAGTGTGGCTTATACACCTGAGAGTTGAATACAATATAATAATCTAGCTAGACCTATTATATGCACTATTGGTTCTTGTACTTACAAGTTGTCCAAGTGGTTAGTGTCGCTATTAAGCCCTCTTGTAGGTACTATTTCCCATTCTCATATAAAAAAACAAACTTGATCTTATTAAAAAGCTATCTGGTCAAAACCCTCCTTTGATTTTAATCTTGTTAGCTATGATGTTACTAATTTATTCACTCGAGTTCCCGTTTTAGATTTATCAATATATTTAGAAGATGAATTAAAGAAATATGATATGCCTCTGCCGGCCCACACAATAATCAGTCTCATTAAGTTATGTGTATTAGATTCAAAATTTGAATTCACGGTAAATTTTATATGCAAAAGTTTGGAATGGGAATGGGGAATCCTTTATCTCCTGTTCTAAGCAACTTTATATAGAATTTTTTAAAGAGATATTTTGCCTAAAATTATTCCTAACAAAGTCATTTGGTATAGATATGTTGACGATATATTGTGTATGTGGCCTATTGACCAACTTTAGACAATTTTTTATTAAAGTTAAACAGTTTAGTGACTTCAATTAAATTTACAAAACAAATTAAACAGAACAATAGTCTGCCCTTTTTGGATGTTATGATTTATAGATTTGGTAATAAGTTTAAATAAGATGTTTACAGGAAACCCAACAATGTCCTTTCTTATATTCATTTTTATTCTTATCACCACCTTTAGACTAAAATATCAGTATTCACCTCAATGTTTCTAAGAGCTTTTTGAGTTTGTTGCCCAGAATTTTTAGACCGAGAAATTGAAACCATTGATGACATTGGTAATAAATTAAAATATCCAAAACATATAATTGACGTAGCTCAAAACACAGCAAAGAAATATTTTTATAGTCTTTCTAATTATCAGCAATTCAGTTTTAAGAATATTTTAACCCTCCCTTTTTATCAAAATTTTGTTAGTTTAACGCGTATTTTTAATAAGTTTGGTGTCCAAGTTGTCTTTAAAAATAACAGCACTGCTAAAAACAGGTTGATTAAAAATTCACCTGCTTGTAATAAAGGCTGTGTTTATAGTATCCCTTGCAAAAATTGTAACTTTAACCATATTCGACAACAGACAAGGATTTAAAATTGAGAATAAACCAACATAAATATAACATCAGAACAGGGCAAGTTTCAAGTGGGTTGTTTTTGCATTTAAGGGATTTTAATCATTGCATTGGTTAGGATAACACAAAGAAAATTGTCTTAAGTAAGGACATTAAGGAGAGGAATATCATAGAATCATGTTATATAAAAGTTTCATTTGAGAACAACATGAATATGAGTATGGGAATGTATAAATTAGATAACTTTGTAACCAATAAAATTGTTGACAGTAGCCGGGTCAGACGTCCGGGCGTGCTGAGATAATGAGGTCACAATGGGCCTGTCCTAATTTCCCCCCTAGTGAGCTTCTTGTGTATATATAATGTCACTACCACCTTCCTCTGTACCTTTGAAAATGTCTTAAAAAGACGAAAACGTTCGGTCACCTTTCATTTTATTTTCCAAGTGGTTTTATTACACAAACACAGACACACACACACACACACACACACACACACACACACACACACACACACACACACACACACACATATATATATATATATATATATATATGTATATATATGCGAACAAATCACAAAAACACATGATTCACAAACTGTGTAATAAAACCACTTGGAAAATAAAATGAAAGGTGACCGAACGTTTTCGTCTATTCAAGACATTTTAAAAAGACGAAAACTTTCGGTAACCTTTCATTTTATTATCCAAGTGGTTTTATTACACATGTATGTATATATATACATATATATATATATACATATATATATATATACATATATATATATATACATACACACATTAACTTTTTAATTAAAAATGAGAAATAAAATTGCGCTGGGTCAGGCGAAGATAATGTGTTCCTACATAGAATGAGAAGATGAGGAGCGTACGCCAAGCTGCGCTGAGTAGCTGCGGCCGAAGCCGTCAGCGTTGCCCTGTTGAGGCAGGTAACAGTTGTGTCTGGAAAATGGTGGTTATTAATTTAAACATTTCCAAACACTACGGGAGGACTAGAGGTGGATAGACAAAATTTCTTATTCAATTTTAAAGATGACCACAATTTTCCAGACACAGCTGTTTATAACGCTGACCAATGGATTTGACAACGTTACGAAACACTTAGGAAAATGAGTATGTATTTTGAAAACCCTCTGCATTTGGCGCCATCTGCAAAATTGTATGAATGAAACATTTTTGTTCACTCTGTGACAGTCGATTTTATTCGTCGTGTGAAGGACATTCATAGATTTAAGAGGTCTAAAGAATTTGATAATCTTTGTTAATCTGAAGTAATATTCTTGGGCGGAGTTATTATCATTCCATATGTCAACAGGGTAAGTTTTCGAAATTAGCAATTAGTGAAGTAGATCACTAATTCTGAGTTTTCTAAGTCTTTTAACTGACAAGAAGTTGCTATCTTGTTACACTCATTCTGGATGTGTTTATGAGTCTATATTTAACCGTATGGACAAAGGTCTGAATCAGATATTCCCCATTTTTTTCATGTTTGTTAATGCAAAACGGCCACCACCCGTGCGTAGCCTATTTAGCTGTACCCAGGTTTTTATGAATTGCTGTTTGGAGGATGTAACTAAGTTTGACCCTTGTGCGGAGTTGTTGATAATTACGGGGACAAAATCGCAAATACATACACAAAAAACGCACACACACATACACACTCACACACACATGCACCACACACACAAACACACACGCACACACACACACACACACACACACACACACACACACACACACACACACAAAGATCAACCTAAATTATTTTACATATATATAAACATTAAACTAAAAGACAGACATTAAATAGTTAAACTGCGTGAAGGAAATATAGAATATACAGAAGATGTAGAAAGGCTGAAGTAATGACCAGACACTTTAAGTCCGTATTTACAGTTGAAAGCACACCAATGTGGGGTGTAGGTCACCGAGAAGGATCCTCCAAAATGAAAGAAATAACGGTGACACAGAAATAAATAAGGGACTAGATAAAGAAACATGATGTCAGAAAGTCACATGGGCCAGACGGAATAGCGAACTGCATATTCAAAGAATGCATAGATGAACTCACAGATAAAATACACTCAAAGAAGGAAAAGTACCACAAGATTGGAAAAATGCAAATATTGTACCAATATATAAAGAAGGAGATCAAGAAAACCCAACAAACTATAGACCGGTATCCCTTACAAGCATAATTGCAAAAATAGGCGAAAGAGTTATCAAAAATGAATGGGCTAGACACTTGGAAGAGAACAAAATACTAAACCCCAACCATTTTGGAGTTAGAAGTGTATGTACTACAAACTTCATATGCTTTTACTCAAGATTGGTAGAAATAATACAAGAAAGAGATGGCTGGGCGGACTGTGCCTTCCTGGACTTTCAAAAGGCTTTTGACAAAGTACCACACAATAAGCTACTAAGAAAAATTGAAACAATAGGTGCAATACAGGGAAAATTATTGGAATGGATAAAAGACTTTTTGAATGGAAGAAAAATGAGAGTGGTACTTAGAGAAAAGAACTCAAATTGGGTTAACATGAAAAGTGGAGTCCCCCAAGGCTCCGTATTGGGTCCGATAATGTTTGCTTTTTATATAAATGACATGGATGAAGGAATCAATTGTTATGTAAACTTTTTTGCAGATGATGTGAAACTATTAAAGAGAGTAAGTAAAGAAGAAGTTTGCAAATCTTTTCAAGAAGACCTCGACAAAGTCTGGAAATGGAATATAAAGAACGAAGTGAAATTCAATATTAAGAAATGTATAATGGAATTTGGAAAAAGCAAAAATAGAATATCCGGTCAGTACAAAATCGGAACAAATGAAATTACAAAAGTAAACTCAGAAAGAGACCTAGGAGTAATTATCTCAAACGACATGACACCAGACAAACATGTAAACAAAATAGTTGGAGAAACTTACAATTCAATAAGATCAATAAAAGTGGCCTTTGACTACATGGACGAGGAAATGGTAAAGAAAATACTAGTTACACTGATTAGATCAAAATTACAATATGCAGCGTCACTATGGACGCCCATTACAATAAAACACATAAAGAAACTAGAAAGAATTCAAAGAGCATTGACAAAGATGGCACCAACACTTAGCAAGTTGACATACGAACAAAGATTGGACAAACTAAACTTACAAACTCTGGAACATAGAAGAGAAAAGGCGATTTGATAACCATCTACAGAATTATGAAAGGGATGGAAATCCTTGATAGGGATGATCTACTTAAATGGGACACAAGAAATACAAGAGGACACGAAAAGAAACTTAGGAAGGACAGTTACGGAAGAGATTTGAAGAAGAATAGTTTTCCACACAGAGTAATAGATACATGGAACAATTTGAAAGAGAAAACAGTGAGTGCTAAAACTATACATGATTTTAAGGAAGAACTGGATGCGGATATATACAATTACGGGTCACTACAAGCATAGCTCTTCTCCCGCAAAATATAACTAGATAAGTACAAGGTAAATAAATACACACACACAGAGTCACTGTAATGTGTGACCGGTGACCCTGACCACAGTACTAGTACTCGTTGGTGACTGACTACAAGGTCGAGAGGTCACACTTGTGGAGGCTGAGGGCGAAGAGTGAAAAACTTGTCGTTGACTCGTAGTCGTACTATGGTCATGTGCAACACTTTTTGAACAACCCTGTCATTTTTCAATGTGTATATAACATATATGTATATATATATATATATATACACATGTATATCGTGCACTTAGGGGGCAGGTTCTCTTTAATACAAAGTGAATTGAACACCACAGCTTTATCAAAAATAATAATTGTGATAATGCTGTGATGTTTATTTCAATTTGTAGATATATATACATATATATATATATATATATATATATATATATATATATATATATATATATATATATATATATATGTGTGCGTGTGTGTATGTGTGTGTGCGTGTGTGTGTGTGTGTATATGTATATAACAATATACAAGTGCATACTTCATTCTATGAAATGAAATAATAAATAAATGAATAGATAAACAGATAAATGAATAAATAGATAGGTAAATAAATAAGGATATAAACAATGGAATGAATAAATAGATAAATGAATAAATATATAAAAATAAGTATATAAATACATATGTCAATTAATTGAAAATTAATTAATATAGAAATAGATCAATGATTAAATGAATATGTGAATGAATGAATGAATTCACGAATAAATAACCAAAGAAGTACACAGGTAAATAATAGATCAATTAATCAATTACTTAGTAAATGAATAGAAAGAATAAATAGATAAATTAATCAAAATTGATAGACTTAAATCAAATAAAGTGCCACCCAGCAGTGAACAGGCCTAATATACTGTATGAGTATACTATGACCTTACACCACATATCCATCCCCTTGTGCAGGGAGAGCAGTAACAGTAAGTAGTATTGTGACGTTTTCATGCCGTTCGTGGGGTTCGACCTCAGATCAAATAGGATTTACACGTGCTTGGATCACGTGCTGGATGCGTGATCGATGGCTATTACTCCTCAGACGAAAGCCATACATTGTTCAGAGGGATTTTTTTTTGTGCCAAGCGATTTTATTCAGCTGAGGGGATGCCCCTCTATGCCCAGGGGCTAAAATAGCAATAAGAAAATACAAGATGGCGACAATGATAAAATGTCGAAGATTGTAGTTTCTTATTTCCTTTCATTGAAATGCAATGCTTTTGAAATATATTTTTCCAAATATATTTCCGTCCGTATTTAACCTTTATTTTTAGTCAGTAATGTTTCTCAAAGATAGTTTCTGAAACGATTTGTGACCATAGTAATAATGGGTCAATAATGATTTAGTGATATAGATTTCGAATTAATTTACGTCTATATTCACTGATATCTTGAATCCATAATGTTTTTGGAAGGTATTTTTTCCAATTCATTCATGTCCATATTCTCTCCAACAAGAAAGTCGATCTTGTGGACTAGGCACGAGCAGATTTTCCAAAAGAAGTTTAAGTGATTCAGGAAGTTCCGCCCACTTGGGGAAGTTCTTTTCTCTCTCGTTCCTTCGTGTCCATAGAGTGTACTCCTCGTCTGAGGCCACTGCCAGTGCCCAGGGAAGCGTACGGGTCAGCATCTTGTATAGAATGAGACCGCAAGCCCAAACGTCCACTGGAGGGCCGAGGTACTACCTGCCTTCTTGAAAGATTTCGGGAGCCATGTACACGATACAACCGACCATCCCAATCATCCGGACCTCTTCGCCTTCCAAGAGAAAAACGCCAGCGCTTCCGAAGTCCGCAATCTTAAGGACGTTTTCTTCAGTAACGAGAAGGTTGTCGGGCTTCAAGTCCCGATGGGCGATTCCTTTTGTATGGAGGTAATCGACTCCCTTCCTGAGTTGCTCGAAGTAGACCAAAGACTCTTCCTGCGTTATATCTTTGATCTTGTCTTCGAGTCTTCCTCCAGTGACGTACTCCAGGAAGAGGGAGTGTCTGCGTCTTTCGTGTCTCCAGAAGAAGAGAGTCAGGACGTTGGCGTGGTCCAACTGACTCTGGATAACTTCTTCTTTGGTGGCATCGGTGATTGTGTATTCGTCGACCCGTTTCCGGGCGACCAGCTCGTTGGTCTCGACGTTTTTCAACAAATACACCGTGCCGAAGAAACCGCTTCCAAGGGCTTTAACCTCTTTCCATTTGTCTTCTGGTCCAAAAGCTCTGGAAGCTTCTTCAAGCCCTTCCAGAAGCTCCTTGCTCAGTGTAGAGCTAACAGGACCCTCAGATACTTTCCCAAAGCGAACGAAGAACTTACTAGACAAACTTCCTCCATCATCTTCCTCTCGTCGTTGGGAAGTTCTGCTGAAGCGTTTCTTTAATGCCTAAAGGAAGCTTCTCTTCTTCTTGGGCTCCTCGCCCTTGGACCTCCTGGCGACTTCCGGTTCCTCTTCTTTCTTGAAGCAGCACTTGAGGTACGAGAACATTTCGGCGAAGTACAGTAGCTCTCGTACAATTCTATTTATTGTTCTGGCTAGCCATGTCGGCGGGCGAATGGTGAATGAAACTACACAGATGCAAGCCATAGGATTGGTCTTGCTGTCATACGTAACGAGTTATGCAACATACATAAATTTATGTATATATATATATATATATATATATATATATATATATATATAATATATATATACATATATATATTTGTATATGTATATGTATATATATATATATGTGTGTGTGTGTGTGTGTGTGTGTGTGTGTGTGTGTGTGTATCTGTGTGTGTGTGTGTGTGTGTGTGTGTGTGTCGTGCATTTAAGGTGCAGGTTCTCTTTAATAATAGTGAATTGAACACCACAGTATTATAAAAAATAATAATTGTGATGATGCTGTAATGTTTCATCTAATTTGTATATATGCATATGTACATGCATATATATATATATATATATATATATATATATATATATGTGTGTGTGTGTGTGTGTGTGTGTGTGTGTGTGTGTGTGTGTGTGTGTGTGTGTGTGTGTGTATTTACCTAGTTGTATTATACGGGAATGGAGCTATGCTCGTGGTGTCCCGTCTTTGTATCTCTCAGCATCAAGTTTTTTCATAAAATCTTGAATAGTGTTTGCACACACTGTTTCCTTGTCTAATTTGTTCCAAATATCTATCACTCTGTGTGGGAAGATTTTTTTCAGATCTTTTCTGTAATTATCTTTTTTTTTTTAGTTTCTTTTCGTATCCTCTCGTTTTTCCATTGTCCCATTTCAATAAGTCATTCTTATCTAAGATTCCCATTCCTTTCATTATTCTATAGATAGTTAGTAGGTCTCCTCTTTCCTTTCTTTGTTCCACAGTTGGTCATTCTAATTTGGACGGTCTTTCCTCATATGTCATTTCGGAAAGAGTTGGTGCTAGTTTTATTGTTGCTGTTTGTATTCTTTCTAATTTTTCTATATTCTTTTTGGTACCGGGTGTCCATAGTGTTGCTGCGTACTCAAGTTTTGGTCTTATTAGTGTAGTTAGAATTTTTGTACCATTTCCTCGTCCCAATAAGCAAATGACACTTTTATTGACCTCAATAAATTATAGGTATCTCTGACTATTTTATCAATATGCTTATCCGGTGTCATGTCCTTGTTGATAATCACTCCAAGGTCTTTCTCCGATTTTACTTTTTTGACCTCTACACCAATTTTGTAATCCTTTGATATTCTGTTTTTACTTTTTCCATATTCCGTTATACTACATTTCTTGATACTGAATTTTACTACCCACTTTTGAGTCCATTTCCAGATCTTGTCCAAATCTTGTTGCAATGAGTTGCAGTCTTCCTCTGTTTTTACTTTCTTTAGTAGTTCTGCGTCATCTGCAAAGAAATTCATACAACACTCTACTCCTTCATCCATGTCATCTATGTATATGGCAAACATGATCGGGGCCAGTACTGATCCCTTCGGGACACCACTTATCACTTCTTCCGAGTCTCTAATTACTACTCTCATTTTCCTCCCAGTCAGGAAATCTTCCATCCATTCCAATAAATTTCCTTTGATGCCACCTATTGACCCTATCTTCCTTATTAGTTTTTTTTTTTTTTGTGGTACCTTACCAAATGCCTTTTGTGGGTCCAGAAAGGCACAATCTGCCCACCCATCTCTCTCTTGTATTATGTCTATTAATCTTGAGTAGAAGCAGATCAAGTTTGTTGTACATGATCTTCCTTGTCTGAATCCAAATTGATTTGGATTCTGTATAGTTTTTTCTTCCAAATGCTTAACCCATCTATTATTTGACGACTTCTTCACAAATTTTTGCTACTGTGCTTGTCAGGGAGACCGGTCTGTAGTCTGATGGGTCTTCTTTGTTTCCTCCCTTATAAACTGGCACAATGTTTGCCTTCTTCCAGTCCTGTGGCACTTTTCCCACTTTAAGTGAGAATCTAATTATATTGTATATTTTGTCTGTTAATTCTTCCATGCATTCTTTCAGTATCCAATTTGCAATTCCGTCCGGACCATGTGATTTTCTGACATCAAGGGTTTTAATTTGGACGCTGATTTCCTTCTGTGTTACGATTATTTCTTTCATTGAGGTGGATATCTCTCTATTTCCTCACAGTTAGGTGAGTTTTCTATTGTGAATACTGATTTGAAATGGTTGTTTATGATTTCAGCCATTTCCAGTTCTTCTGTATATTCATTTTTATCTTGGCGCAGTTTTTCTAATTCTCGTTTGTTCTTCAGTTTGCCATTTACATACCTGTTAAAATAGTTTGGGCTCTTCCTTGCATTTTTCTATTATATTTTTTCGTAGTTACTCTTTTCATCTCTGAGTATTTTTACATACTCATTTCTTAGTTTGATGTACATTTGCCATTTGCTTGTTTTCTGGTCTCTTTTCCATTTCTTCCAAGCTTTGTCTCTATTATCCTTAGCTTCACTACGCCTTTTGTTGTATCAGCTTTTTATGTATGTTCTTTCCATTTTTTGTTGTGGTACGTATCTATTTACTCCCTCATTATAAATTTCTTTTATTATAATATTCCCTTTCTCTTCTATCCATGTTTCTTTATTTGGGAGTTTTTCTCAGTTCGCATATCGAAAGAATATTTTGAGTTTCTCAAAAAAAAAAAAATTGTACATTAGTCTTCCTATTCTATGTTTATCATTTTTGCTTGGATCCATTTGCTCTTTCAACTCCAATTCTATTAGTATATGGTCACTCTTTCCTATCGTAGATTTGTAATCAATTTTATCAACAATCTCAGGCTCTGACGTTTGTGTGTGTGTGTGTGTGTGTGTGTGTGTGTGTGTGTGTGTGTGTGTATGTGTGTATGTGTGTGTGTGTATGTGTGTATGTATGAAATGAAATAATAAATAAATGAATAAATAAACAGATAAATTAATAAATAGATAGATAGATAAATAGATAAGGATATAACCAACTGAGTGAATAAAGAAATAGATAAATGAATATATAAAAATAAGTATATAAATACACAAATCAATTAATTGAAAATTAAATAATATATGAATAGATAAATAATCATATAAATATATGAGTGAATGAATGAATGAATGACTTCACGAATAAATAACCAAACAAGTACACAGGTAAATAATAGATAAATTAATCAATTATTTAGTACATACATACATATACCAAAGGCTTTTTTCCCCTTCCACGGGGGGTAGCCTTTATTATTTAGTAAATGAATGTAAGAAATTAATAGATAAATTGATAAAAATTAATAGAATTAAATCAAATAAAGTGCCACCCGGCAGTGAAAAGGCCCGATATATGGGTATACTATGACCTTACACCACATATCCATCCCCTTGCGCAAGGAGGGCAGTAACAGTAAGTAGTATTATGACGTTTTCATGCCGTTTGTGGGGTTCGACCTCAAATCAAATAGGATTCATACGTGCTTGGATCACGTGCTGAATACGTGATCGATGGCTATTACTCCTCAGATGAGACCCATACATTGTTAAGAGGGATTTGTTTTTATGCCAAGCGATTTTATTCAGCTGAGGGGATACCCTTCTATGCCCAGGGGCTAAAATAGCAATAAGAAAATGAAAGAAGATGGCGGCAATGATAAAATGTCGACGTTTGTAATATCTTTTTTCCTTTCATTAAAATGTAATGCTTTTGAAATGTGTTTTTCAAATATTTTTCCTTCCGTATTTACCTTTATTTTGAGTCAGTAATGTTTCTCAAAGATTGTTTCTGAAACGATTTGTGACCATAGTAATAATGGGTCAATAATGATTTAGTGATATAGATTTCGAATTAATTTACGTCTATATTCACTGATATCTTGAATCCATAATGTTTTAGGAAGGTATTTTTTCCAATTCATTCATGTCCAAATTCTCTCCAAAAAGAAAGTCGATCTTGTGGAGTAGGCACGAGCAGATTTTCCAAAAGAAGTTTAAGTGATTCAGGAAGTTCCGCCCACTTGGGGAAGTTCTTTTCTCTCTCGTTCCTTCGTGTCCATAGAGTGTACTCCTCGTCTGAGGCCACTGCCAGTGCCCAGGGAAGCGTACGGGTCAGCATCTTGTATAGAATGAGACCGCAAGCCCATGGATTTTCTTGGGCGCTGACTCAATTGGGTTGGCGTACCTGTTGTGGGGGATGTAATCTTTGTTATATTTGCAAACTTATTTTTCTGCCAATGGTGTTTTGTTCTTCCCATTGCCCTATGTCTATTGTCTAATTCATGTGTATTTTGTATACTGTGTATTTTGTATTATTTCATGTTTCATGTCCCGGACGTCCGGCAATTGCCCTGTTTGCTTGTTTGTTTTTTTAACTGGCGCCAGTTCATATATATTTCCTTGTGTATGTATAATTGATTGTGTTTATAATTCTTGTATTTCTTGTGTTCTACCCAATTCTATGTTCTTTTTTTGTGTTTGTATATGTTGTTTATGTATTCATTTATGTGTATGTATAGGGTGTGCTGATGAGCCAATTTTTTTCCACACTTTTGTCATTCCCCTGTGGTGTGTGTGGAGTCAAATGTATATGTTGTCCATTTTGTCTTGCTGTGGTCAATTGTTTTTCTCGTTTGCTCAGTGGGGTCACTGAGTGGTGGTGGCCGAGCATTGTAATGGTGACATATTCCTTGTGTCTTGTACATATGTACTTGTAGTATTATTACGTATTTATTGTAGTATTATTATGTATTTATTGTGTATATTGATTTGATTGTTGCCATTGTATATTTGTGTGTGCATTTTTCTTTGAAATCGAACCGTACGATTCGTGCATGTTTTGCCCGCGAATCTTGGCGTCCCCACGCCAGTCTTGTTCTCACCTCTAAAGTGTACGCACGCTTGTTCGTGTTGTGAAATATTTACTTTAAACATATGAACCTATTGTTTCATTTAAAGCCACCCTATACATATATATATATACATATATATATATATGTGTGTGTGTGTGTGTTTGTGTGTGTGTGTGTGTGTGTTTGTATGTGTGTGTATTACATATATATATATATATATATATATATATATATTTATATATATATTATATATATATATTTATATATATATATTATATATATTTATATATATATATATATATATATATATATATATGCAAAAATAATCACAATAACGCGTGATTAAATTATATTGCAGAAACCACAGGGAAAATAAAGTCGGAATACTAAACGTTTTCGTCTATTACGACATCCTCAGAGTACAAGAAAGAGAAAATAGAGCATAATATCTATACAGAAATTAGAAAACTGGGAAAGGTTATAGCCACATAAATGCTTCGTACAATAAACATACACATTCATATACAAATGGAACTAATTATAATAATAATAAAACAATAAAGCAGTAAAACATACACATTCTTATACAAATGGAACTAGTAATAATAGTAATAAAACAATACATACATACATACATATACCAAGGCTTTTTCCCCCTTACATGGGAGGTAGCCAAAAAGGAAAAGGCATAAAATCATTCCCACCCATTCCATCCCTGAATACACTCCACACCCCTCCACCCTCCCTCTTATCTTAGCACCTCCTGGATGACGGGTCATCCCTGCACCTTGTCCACTGCCCTGGGTCAGAAGCAAAGGATTACAAAGGATTACAAAGGCGGAGCATGCCGACAGGAGACCTTTTGATCCATATCTAGGTCGGATGCGAAAAAAAAATCATATTAATAATAAAACAATAAATAAAAACTATAATAATGTAAATAACAAATAAAATACATAAATAAATGCATAGGTATATTTGAATAATAAACAAACAGGTAAATAGTAAATAATAATAAATTGACATATAACTAATAATAAATGAAAATCAGACAGACAAATGATAACAAAACAAAAACAAATCATATAAGATAAATTATAATCATTACAGCATCTTACTAAGGTGTTTATCTAACTGATTCTTAAAGCTTCGAACTGAACTACATTGCACTAACTGTGCAAGAAGTTTATTCCATTCATTTACTACACGGTTGGCAAAGTTGTTTCTACCTACTTCTAAATTGAATCTATTTCCGGACAGTTTGAGACCATCTTGTCTGATTCTCATTCAATGTGAAAATTTTGTCACTTTTGATGTTGTCAATTCCCTTTAAAATCTTAAAGACCTGTATCAAGTCACCTCTGAGTCTACGCTGTTTTAGGGAAAACAGATTCATGTGTTTTAGTCGATTTTCATATGATTTATTTTTGATATTTGGAATCAGTTTTGTGGCTCGCCGTTGTACTTTTTCCAGTCTGTCAATGTCTTTAATGAGATTCGGTGACCATGCAGAAACAGCATATTCCAAATGTGGACGAACTAACGATTTATATAGCTTGTTAATGAGTGATGGACTTTTGAAATCAAAAGATCGCGCAATCAGTCCCAGAATCTTATTTGCTTTCTCAGAGGCTGAAATACACTGCTTGAATGATTTGAGGTCGTTACTGATAATTACGCCGAGATCTTTTTCACTATCCACTTTTGTTAACGAATTACCAAATAACTTGTAATCGTACTTACTGTTACTTTTACCTATGTGCATTACCTTGCATTTACTTGTGTTAAATTTCATTAGCCACTTTTCAGACCATTGCTGTAATTTATCTAAATCTACTTGAATATCTAATTGGTTTGAGTGATCATTTGCCACTCCGCACAGTTTTGTATCATCAGCAAATTTGGAAACAGTAGATTTTAGTCCATGGTCTATATCATTTATATATACTATGAATAGAAGTGGCCCAAGAACGGAACCCTGAGGAACTCCACTTGCAACACTTTTCCATCCAGAAGTTTTTCCATTTAAAACAACTCTCTGTTTTCGACCATTCAACCAATTACTAGTCCAACCTAATAGGCTACCACTTATTCCATGCAAAGCTAATTTAGTAAGTAGTCTTTCGTGTGGAACGGTATCAAAAGCTTTTGCAAAGTCTAGATATATTAAATCTATATTGTTTCTTTTGTCATAATTGGAGATAACCGTGTTGTAGAATTCGAGTAGGTTAGTCATGCAAGAACGTTTCCGTCTGAAACCATGCTGGCTATCATTTATCAAACGGTTACTTTCTAAATGATGTTCGATAGCATCTCTGATGATAGTTTCCATTATTTTTCCTACGATTGAAGTCAAACTTATAGGCCTATAGTTATTTGGTTTCTTTTTGTCACAGCACAATCACAGCAAGGCCGCTTCATTCAATCGGCGACCCCCCCTCTCCGTCCCCCCATTGCATAAAAGGAGAAGACGGGGAGAAATCCCTTCGGACTGCGTCAAATTTTGCTCACACATACTACCTCACCCCCATCCCCCCGCCCATTCCACCTCATGCATCACAACATCATACATATACAACCATTCTCCATTCGACCCCTGTCTTCTGTCCTCTCCCGCCCTTCCTCAACAGAAATTCCCCTCTTCCCCAAAGCCCCCTTCACTCCATCCATCCACCTCATCCTAGGACGTCCCCTCATGTTCACTCCCTCCACATCTGCCTTCCATACCTCTTTTACTAGTCTTTCTTCACTCATTCTTTCCATGTGTCCAAACCATCCTAATACTCTTTCATCAACCCTACCTCCGAACTCCCTTTCCACCTCCGTTCTTCTCCTCATCTCCTCATTTCTCACTCTATCTAGCCTAGTAACCCCCATCATACTTCTCATATATCTCATCTCAAACAAATTCAAACTCCTTCTCTCTTCTATATATATATACATATATATATATATATATATATATGAATGGTAAGAATGGAAAGACACGATTGAGAACAAGAGACTTTATTCCTGACCGGTTTCGCCTTTGAGGCTTCTTCAGAAGTAAATATTACCTCTGAAGAAGCCTCAGAGGCGAAACCGGTCAGGAATAAAGTCTCTTGTTCTCAATCGTGTCTTTCCATTCTTGCCATTCATAAACCTGTCATGATGTCACAATACATATATATATATACATATATATATATATATATATATATATATATGTGTGTGTGTGTGTGTGTGTGTGTGTGTGTGTGTGTGTGTGTGTGATGTATATATACATATACATCACCAGTAAACATCATCACAGTCTTTACACGGCAATTATAAAAAACTCCGGGGTATATAAATTGCCGTGTAAAGACTGTGATGATGTTTACTGGGGCCAGACTGGCAGGAATTTGTCCACAAGATTAAAGGAACATAAAAACTCCATAAAATATGGACAAGTTAATTTCGCTGTGTTCCTTCATGCCAGCCAAAAAGACCATAGATTAGATTGGGATAATGCATCAATTATTTATAAATCACACTGTAGCTATAGAAGATTGTAGAATCTTCTCTAATAAAACATTATCCTAACTTTAATACCTCTAAAGGCCAGTGGCCCCCAGATTGTATTACCAAGTTAGCGGTCAACAAGATCATGTCTAAAGCGGTTGGACAAAATATCACCCCTTGTCCTACTTTGACCCGACCATTTCAAGGGCATGTGACCTGAGCCCCCCCCCCCCACTTTCCTCATCCCCTTCTATGTACCCCTCATTTCTTCATATATACTTGTACCTTAACCTTATGTAAGCGTTCTGCTGAAGAGGACTACAGAGAGTAGTCGAAATATACAGTTTCTCTGTACTTTCCGTTATTATTTCTCCGGTAGTGGGTTAACAGTGATATATATATATGTATATATGTATATATATATGTATATATATATATATATATATATATATATATATATATATTATATATATATATATATATATTGGATGAACCTTGAACAAGGCCATATAGGTAGTCGCTTGATTGATTTTCTTGGTGACAATTACTTAATTCAGCATGTAAAAGAGCCCACAAGATATGGAAACTTACTCGATTTTTTTATCACTAGCCGCGAAAGCATGGTAACTGATGTAGATGTCGGTGAATCTGTTGCAAATAGCGATCACAACTTAGTTAGATTCAAACTCCTAAACAATTTTAGAATAGATACTTGTTTCTAAAATACCCGATTTCAGTAAAGCTCAGTTCATAGAACTACGTCAGGAGCTTCAGCTTACAGATTGGGAGGCAAAATTAAACGAAAGACCTGTAGATCAGATGTGGGAAATATTTCAAAATACGCTCACTAAGATGATTCAAACTTACATTCCTCGCCCAAAGTGTCTCGACAAAGAAACTGAAAAAAGTTTTGCTAAAAAGAGACAGGCTTATAAGAAATATAAGTGCTCGGGTGCATCTAATGACTATGAAAGTTATGTATCAATACAAAGAGATTTAAAAAAGACAATAAGAAAAAGAAAACGAAAATACAAAATGAACATAGCTGATAAATCCAAAGAGAATCCCAAAGAATTCTATAGTTACATTAGAGATAAAAAGGTTGTTAGGAATCACATTGGTCCACTATTATCTGCTGATGGTCAACTTGAATATTCAAATGAAGGAATGTGTAATATCTTAAACAATTATTTTAGCTCGGCAATCGTAAACGAAACACCTCAAAGTGAACTCCAAACTGAAACCAGTGAAAAGTCTAGGGTAAGCTTACTCACTACGGTAAATATAACAAAATAAAAAATTAAAAGGTGTATAGACAAACTCAAAGTTAATAAAACACCAGGGCCTGATGGTTGGCATCCAAGAATCTTAAAGGAAATGAAAAATGAGATTGTTGTTCCATTAGAAATTATTTTCAAGAAATCCATCATATCCGGAGATGTCTCAACAGAATGGAAGCTAGCTAACGTTACTCCCATATTCAAAAAAGGTGACAAAAAGAAACCAAATAACTATAGGCCTATAAGTTTGACTTCAATCGTAGGAAAAATAATGGAAACTATCATCAGAGATGCTATCGAACATCATTTAGAAAGTAACCGTTTGATAGATAGCCAGTATGGTTTCAGACGGAAACGTTCTTGCGTGACTAACTTACTCGAATTCTACAACACAGTTATCTCGAATTATAACAAAAGAAACAATATAGATTTTATATATCTAGACTTTGCCAAAGCTTTTGATACCGTCCCACACGAAAGACTAATTACTAAATTAGCTTTACACGGAATAAGTGGTAGCCTATTAGGTTGGATTAGTAATTGGTCGAATGGTCGAAAACAGAGTTATTTTAAATGGAAAAACTTCTAGATGGAAAAATGTTACAAGTGGAGTTCCTCAGGGTTCCGTTCTTGGGCCACTTCTATTCATAGTATATATAAATGATATAGACCATGGACTAAAATCTACTGTTTCCAAATTTGCTGATGATACAAAACTGTGCGGAGTGGCAAATGATCACTCAAACCAATTAGATATTCAAGTAGATTTAGATAAATTACAGCAATGGTCTGAAAAGTGGCTAATGAAATTTAACACAAGTAAATGCAAGGTAATGCACACAGGTAAAAGTAACAGTAAGTACGATTACAAGTTATTTGGAAATTCGTTAACAAAAGTGGATAGTGAAAAAGATCTCGGCGTAATTATCAGTAACGACCTCAAATCATTCAAGCAGTGTATTTCAGCCTCTGAGAAAGCAAATAAGATTCTGGGACTGATTGCGCGATCTTTTGATTTCAAAAGTACATCACTCATTAACAAGCTATATAAATCGTTAGTTCGTCCACATTTGGAATATGCTGTTGCCGTATGGTCACCGAATCTCATTAAAGACAATGACAGACTGGAAAAAGTACAACGGCGAGCCACAAAACTGATTCCAAATATCAAAAATAAATCATATGAAAATCGACTAAAACACATGAATCTGTTTTCCCTAAAACAGCGTAGACTCAGAGGTGCAGGTCTTTAAGATTTTAAAGGGAATTGACAACATCAAAAGTGACCAAATTTTCACATTGAATGAGAATCAGACAAGAAACGATGGTCTCAAACTGTCCGGAAATAGATTCAATTTGGAAGTGGGTAGAAACAACTTTGCCAATCGTGTAGTTAATGAATGGAATAAACTTCATGCACAGTTAGTGCAATGTAGTTCAGTTCGAAGCTTTAAAAATCATTTAGATAAATACCTAAGTAAGATGCTGTAATGATTATAATTTATCTTATATTATTTGTTTTTGTTTTGTTATCATTTGTCTGTCTGATTTTCATTTATTATTAGTTATATGTCAATTTATTATTATTTACTATTTACCTGTTTGTTTACTATTTAACTATACGTATGCATTTATTTATGTATATTATTTGTTATTTACATTATTATAGTTTTTATTTATTATTTTATTATTAATATGATTTTTTTCGCATCCGACCTAGATATGGATCAAAAGGTCTCCTGTCGGTATGCTCCGCCTTTGTAATCCTTTGTAATATATATATAATTACATATATATGTATATATATATATATATATATATATATATATATATATATATATAAGTTTTTGTGTCCAAATGACCGCACCTATAAACTTTTAGCTCAGGTTGCTCTAGAAAAAGCATCTAAAATAAGTGTTAAACATCAGGACATACAACTTAAGAAGCTGGAAAGATTGTGTAAAAATAGTGTGTGGTCTAAATTCTCTGTGATAGAAAATGTAGTCAATCTCTCAGATGTTACTTTTACGCGCCATGAACTAGAGGTGTTAGGCTTAGGTGTCAATTTTGCCTTGATGCCTACAAAACATCAATCACTAGACCATATTGTGGAATTTGATAGGTATTTGGCGTCCAATATCTATGATAAAGAGCTTTTGTGTCTAAAAGGAATTCTATTACAAGGCATAGTGGATTGTTTTAAGAAAGAATGTGGGTTGCCAAAGCGTTATAAGTTAGCGGTAGACAGTCTCACGAATCGTAAAGATGTCATAATTTCCCGTGCAGATAAGGGAGGGAAAATAGTTATTCTCAATCAGTCAGAATATGAAAGTAAAGCCTTTGATCTTTTAAATGATATCGGGACTTATAAAAAACTAACAAAAAACCCTCTCAAAAGTACTGCCTCGGAATTCCCACGCAATATCGTGGGAAAAGAATTTTTTAATAATAATTTATTAGTCATAAACCCACAACTACCTAATTTTTATGGACTCCCAAAAATTCATAAAGAAAGTGTTCCCCTAAGACCTATTATTTCAAATAGAAACTCATGTACGAGTAAGACTTCAAAATGGCTCACTACCATTTTGTCACAATTTGTAGGGTGCTTTTCCGACTCACATATAAAACATTCAGAAGATTTCATAAGTAAGATCAAGAATCATAATTTATCGGGGCAGAGAAAATTACTAAGTCTTGATGTAGTTTCTTTGTTCACCTGCATCAACGTAGCTGAGGTTTTAGCTTTCTTGGAAACAAAATTACAAAATCATCGGGACCAACTTCCAATCTCTGTCAGCAAAATCATTAAATTAACGGAATTATGTGCTAACACAAATACTTTCTCGTTTAAAGATCAATATTATAAACAACAGTTCGGTTGTTCAATGGGATCCAATCTCTCCCCAGTGTTAGCTAACCTATATATGGAGTATTTCGAGACAGTACTTTTACAGGACATTAAGCCACAAGGTATGTTTTGGTACAGGTACGTGGACGACATTTTTACGATTTGGGATGATGAGTGGGGATCTTTCGATGCTTTCTTTGAACAACTAAACAACTTAACCACTAATATTAAATCTAATGTTGAATGGGAGGTGGATAATCGACTGCCATTTCTAGATATCCTATTAATACGGTACCAGGATCACTTGTCCTTTAAAGTGTACAGAAAACCCACACATACGGGGAGTTATGTACACTTTTTCAGTCACCATCCTGATCAAATTAGATATAGTGTTACCTCAGGTCTTTTCCTGAGAGCACTTAGAATATGTAGTCCACACTATCTGGAAATGGAGATCACAACCATCAGGAATCAATTAAAAAGAATATGGTATCCTGATTGGTTCTTAAATAGAGCCCTAAGCAAAGCCCAAACTAGTCACTTTGGATCCACTTCCCATTCCAGTAAGAATTTCGGTTGGGAAAAAAACTGTATCAAATTGCCTTATAATAGGTCCTTAAATGACATTTCGCAATTTTTACCACATAAAGACATTAAATTTGTTTTTAGTTTTCCCAATAATTTGTCTAGGAAAGTAGTTAATGTACACCAAAGACCTAGAGAAGAAATACATCAAGGTGTGTATAAACTTCCATGCTCGGATTGTAATGATGTATATTGGGGACAAACAGGTAAAGATTTGCATACCAGGATGCAAGAACACAGAAATTCAGTCAAATATGCACACCAAAATTCCGCTGTCTTCCAACGCGTAGACAAAGAAGGCCACTGTAAGAGGCCGGTAGTGTACGAATGGAAATGAGCTAGGGCAGTAGAATAACTCAGACTCGACGCCTCCGAAGAGGGCAATGTTATGTCTAGGTGAGGGCGACGTTTTGTCTATGTAAACACACCGACGGTGGTGACTGTTTTTATAATCGCTTATGTAATCACAACATTGTAAGCGCGGGTTACCTTCGTTTGACTAATGCTGAGGTAAACAATTTTTGCTAGTGGCATTGAAATGGCTTTCCGGATTGGTGCAAGGTGCAGAAGGAGGAAAAAACTATTGGTGCATGAATTCAAAGTCACGCCCATAAGGAGTGACATTTATTTGAGAAGTCACCGGGGATTGGTTTAGAAAAATTAGTGACGTCAGACGAAGGTAGCTTAGCGTAAGATACGGGATCTCGTCAGACGTTCTACAGAGAAGAGATAGAGAAGATATAGGGAGAAGATATAGAGAGGGTGTAAGGAGAGAGGATCAGGAGACGATGTAGAGACGAGAGAAAAGAGATCCCGAGTGTAAGCTAAGGTGAAATTACAGTGAAAGAAGAAAGAAAATTCACCATCCTTTTATTAACCCAAAGGACGAGAGGAATAGGCATGGGGCCTAGAAAATAGTGAGACTACAGGAAAAAGAAGGCATTGGGCCTACTACTTAAGAGGAACTTGAATATTAGTGAACCTCACGTAACGAGAGGCAAGGGGCCTCGAGACGAGTGATATTACAAGTCAAATTTAAGTGACAGTGGTGACTAGGGGAGGTGAAAGTGGTGCTCAGCGGTGGAACGAACTGGGTGTTAAACACCTCCGAAGAGAAGTGGCGCCAGAAGTCTACGGGAACAAGACAACCAAAATCAAGAGTGTATTACGACTACGAGAGAAATCTACAACTTCAAGTAACTGCTACGTTGGGAACAAGCATTCTTCAAGATTCTTCAAGGAGATCATCATCTACAAGGCGGTCTTCAAGGCAGAGTGTGTGATGGAGGAGGAACAACGTCGTTGAGGAATGACAAGACCGTAGAAGGACGTCAAACCAGACATTGACATCACGAAGCGACATCGCAAGCAGCCAGGCTAAAGCAAGGTATTAGTAAAGTATGAGTACCCCTCAGAATTCTAACGTGTTGAGACACGAAATTCACACATCAAATACAAATATTCCAAAATTCACAGGAGAGTCTAACACATATGGTGTAAACAAGTTCTTGAACCTTATTGACACACTTATAGTTAGTAAAAACATTACAAATGAGAATCGTAAGATTGAGATTCTCAAGGAGAATATAGATCCAGAGCATGGAAGGGCGAGGTTTGTCATTAACTTTCAGCAAATGGAATTAATTAATCAATATGATAATTACAAGAAAGCCTTTCTTAAACATTTCATGTCCAAATGTGATCAGGATCCTATTAGATCATTGGTAAAAATGATTAAGGAAGTTAGGACAAGTGAAACTGACACAGAGTACTTAGCTAGATTAGATAGATGGTCAAAAGACATGAATTCTATCTTGAAAGATTCAGACTGGATAGAAAGATCTAGTGAGAAGATGGAAATCTCACAGGTAATCAAATTGATTACATTTAGCTTATTGGCAAAGAATTCTGATGACTTAACAGCAGAAAGGCTGTACAAAGATTTAAAATCAAATATCTGTTTAGGAGAAGTAGATTATCTTCTACAAGGATACAGTGAGACCAGAACAATAAACCCATATGTAATGCCTATAAATCAACAAAGCCAATATAGGAACTCTAGAGAGTTTAAGAAAACAGAAGTAGGACATAGGCGGCATGCTAGAAGTCCATCTAGGGATAGGGATACCAGAATCCTATGTTTTAATTGTAATGCTTGGGGACACAAGGCACAAGAATGTTTTTATGGGATTATTTGCAGAAATTGCAAATACGAAGGTCACAATGAGTATCAATGTAGGAACCCTCCATTCTGTATTTACCATAATATAATCGGACACAGAACTCATGAGTGCCGAAATTTTCGGGTACCCTCAGGGCTAAGAAGAAAACCCCCAGACACAGAATAAACCATTTCAGACCTCCCCATATATATACCGATAGGCGGTATTGTGTTAAATATGGGAATGCAAGGGAGATGAAAGAAACTGACAAACTGATAATTACTGTTGGTAAAACTTCTGTAGGACCTCTCATTGCGGGTAAAGTGTTCAATAAGCCTATTCAAATTTTTATTGATACAGGGTCTGTAGTTAATGTAATTACTAGTAAAGTTTTAAACCAGTTGAACCCAGGAGTGAAAATGTTGGAACCAATCCGTTACACATTGCAAGGTGTAACTGGAAATCAGTTAAAAACATTAGGCAAGATTGAGCTAGAAGTTGCCTTATATACAAATGAACAATTGTACATCCCAGTGATAGTGGTAGAAGAGTCTGTTTTTCCAGGAGATTTATTGATAGGATTTGCAACTATGAGAAAAGAAAACATGGTAATTTGTCCTGCTGACTTAGGAATTTTAGTGAAGTCACAGTTAATCCCATTCTTAAATCAACCAGACTTAAGACCAGTGACAGGAATCAATGAATCCTTAGATAACATTTCTATCCTAGATAGCGAGGCCGAGCGGTCCAACCCTACAGAAAGTAAAACAATTTGTGAACCCAACTCAGAAGTTCAAGAAATCCCAGAGATTACTAAATTATTAACCACAGATGCCTTGAGAATTGCAGATTGCGGATTAACAAGGTCGACATTGTTACATCCCATGTCAATTAATAAGGTTGAAGTGTGTTTGAAAGGAATCAATGTAGACTCTGAAGTAATTACAGTCCCAGAATCAGTTAAACTTAAAGGATTGAAGTGGGACTCAGGGATTTATAAGACAAATAAGAACAGAGTAGAAGTATTAGTAATTAATACTATGAATAAAGAGATAGTTTTAAAGAAAGGTACACAAATAGGATGTATTCAGGTGTGTACTAAACCTATTAAGATTTTAAATGAGAATAGTGAGGAGATAGAATTACCAACTTCATCAATTTGCTCAGTACAAGAAGGCATAGACTTAAGAAATAGATATAAAGAATTATTACAATCAACTAATTGCCCTGAGTTGGATGAAGCTTTATTTGCTTTGCTTATGAAACATAAAAAAGCAATTGCTTTGCCGGGGGACGCCTTAGGCAAAACAACTGTTTTAAAACATCACATTAAGTTAAAACCAGGAACACAACCTATCTACATACCAGCCTACAGAGTTCCTCACTCTAGATTAGCTGTAGTAGATAAACTCATCACTGAAATGTTATCACAGGATATTATTGAACATAGTAAGAGTGAGTGGAATTTTCCGTTGATCTTAGTACCAAAGTCTGATGGGACTATGCGACCAGTTATTGATTACAGGGAACTGAATAAGCACACCATTCGTGACAGGTTACCATTACCCATTATCGGTGACATTTTGAGAAGTTTGGGAACTGAGAATAGATATTTTAGTACTATAGATATCAAATCAGCTTTTTGGCAAATAGAATTGCATGAAGATTCAAGAGAGTTCACAGCATTTTCTACTACAACAGGACATTATGAGTTCAAGAGAATGCCATTTGGGTTATGTAATAGTCCATTAACTTACATGAGATTAATGAATACTATTCTAGATGGATTGTTAGGAAACACTGCCAGTGTATTTCTAGATGACATTTTAATAGTTTCTCAGACTGCAGTGGAGCACTTTAAGAAATTAGATTTGATATTCTCAAGACTAGGAGAAGCTGGGTTAAAAGTAAAACTTGAAAAATGTAAGTTCTTGCAAGACAGTGTCATTTACTTAGGACATAAGATAGACAGACACGGACTGAGTACAGTAAATTCAAAGGTGGACGCTGTCAAGAATTTTCCAGTTCCGATCAATGTAGACAAGGTTAGGAGCTTTTTGGGATTAACAGGATATTATAGAAAATTCATTCAAAGTTATGCTGACATTGCTAATCCACTAAGTTCTTTGTTGAGAAAGGACTCAAAGTTCATATGGGGACCTGCGCAACAGCAAGCTTTTGACAAGTTGAAAGATAAACTCACAAGTTCACCTATTTTAATTTTCCCCGACTATGAAAAAGAATTTATTCTTTGTACTGATGCGTCTGACATAGGGTTAGGAGGCATACTAATGCAAGAGAGAAATGGAACTTTAAAACCCATAGCTTACACATCCAGACTTTGTAATAGTGCAGAGAGGAACTATTCTATAACTGAAAGAGAAACTTTAGCAGTAATTTATTCTTTAGAAAGTTTTAGGGATATGATACTAGGGTATCCCATCAGAGTTTGGACTGATCACACAGCTATTCAGAACTTATTTAAGCATAAGAATCTTAGAGGCAGACTTGCTAGATGGTTTGCGATACTTCAGTGCTATGATGTTCAATTTAATTATATTCCGGGTAGAAGGAATGTAGCAGATCCACTTTCTAGAAACATTAGTCAACCAATGACTGGGACAGGGTTGATTAATTTTGTTTGTAGTATAGAAGAATTAGTAACTTTAGATGAAGAAATGCTAATAAGAGAACAGGGAGATGATGAGACATGTGATTCAATAATCAAGCATTTGATGAACCCAAGAGGAGATCCTCCAAAGCTACCAAAGGGGTATAAGATAGAGGAATTTCAGTTGATTAATGGAATTTTGTATAGGAAAACATTTGTAAATGGGAAAGATATTTCTAGAGGTCAAGTAAATCAGTTGGTTATACCACAAACTCTGGTAAATGAGATATTGAAGTTACTTCATGATAGTGATTGTAGTTCACATCCTGGAAAGGATAAAACTTATAGACAGGCACAACTTAAGTACTTTTGGTTAGGTATGAAGAAAACTATATATGATTATATAGAAAAATGTGTAAAATGTGTAAAGGTGAAGGGAAATACACCAAAACCTGCTCCTATACTCACCTATCCCATTCCACAGAAACCTTGGGAAAGAGTTCACATGGATACTTTGGAATTACCACTAACCGAGAACGGCTTTAAATACCTATTTGTTGCTATTGATTATTTTTCAAGATTTTGTATATTACAACCCATAATCAATAAGAAAGCTGAAACTATTGCTTCCGTAATCTATGATCAGATAATCTGTAATTTTACTACACCTAACATCCTAGTTTCAGATAATGGGACTGAATTTAATAACAAAATCTTGGAAAATCTATGTAATGTGTTCCACATCAAGAAAGTCAATATACTCGTTAACCATCCCCAAAGTAATGGAGTAGTAGAAAGGTTAAACAAAAAGATAATTATATGTCTTAGAACCCTAATAAGTCCTCATAGTGTAACTTGGGATACTTGGATTCCTTGTGTTAAGTGTACCCTGAACAATCAAATTAATGTAGCAACTGGGGATACACCTCATTTTATAATTTTTGGGGAGGACAAAACTCTGCCATATGAAATGTTGACAGCAGAGCAAAAACCCATATATAATATGGATGATTATATATCCAATAGGATAAATACTCTTCAAAGTATTCACCAAAGAGTTAGGAAACATATGCAGGTGTATTCACAAGAGATGAGGGAACAACAACACAAAATAGCTCGTAAACTAAAATTGAAAATTGGGGAATTAGTAATGGTCAAAGCAACCTCACCCAATAATAAACTTTCACTAAGGTACACTGGTCCATATAGGGTAATTGATTCTGCAGGTGGAAACAAGTTTAAACTTAAACATTTAGAATCAAGAGAAGAATTGGTAGGACATTTAGATGACATAAGGAAAATTAGCTTGCAGATCTATGAAGATGATTATAGTAATACTTTGTGCATAAATATTGATAACCCTGGAGAATATGGAGAATATTATAATGATATTTTTCAAGAGTTGAACATTAATCTTGATGTATTTTACAGATGAAAACTGCCTTATTAATAATATTAAGTTTGGTGAGTGCCATGGACTGGAATCCGATTCGTCCTGGAGCATTGGTACATCATCAAGGTAACCTAATCTTGGTTGATAAGGTGGTAAGGGTAGTTCTTGATTATAAAAATGTAACCAAAATTAAAGAAAATGTGGACTCCATTAATAAAAGTTTGCAAATATTAAAACAGAACATTTCCAGTAAAGATGTTAAGGATAGACTTGAAAACAAAATAAAGGAAATAGAGGATAAATTGCACATCATAGGTTCAAATTTCAAAAGCAATGTTAGACAAAAGAGAAGTGCAATAGTAGTGGCTTTGGGAGCTCTTGCTGGTTTGGGAATTGCCAATTTTGCCTTCCTTGCTGACTTGAAAATTTCAATAAATACATTAAAGGAGAAAGTTGGAAAAATTGATGAATTACAATCAAGCATTAAAAACATTGAAGAAATGATCTCTGATATTTCAGATAACTTAGAGAATCTCAGCTTGAAACAAAGTGAACAAGAGAGTACAATGCAAAATTTTTTGTTACTCAATACTATGCAATTGAAATTATCTGAGATGCAAGTTCAATTGGAATCTTTTGTACAGGATTTAGTTATGGCCAATTCGGGTCAAGTAACTTCTTCTCTCCTTCCAATACCTCAACTTATAAAGGTAATTAAGTCAGCAAAGAAGGATTGGAACTTTGAACCTTTCTTTGAAGCAGCTAATGTAGCATTATATTATCCATTGCTAAACTCCTACCTTAATGTTACTTCAGTTATTATTGAAATCCCGTTCTCTTCCAACCAAAGATTTAACTTATTCAAATTGAAACCCTTCCCATTGAAGGTAAATGGTTCATTTTATGAAGTAGATATTCCAATTGTAGACCCAATCAATTATATCCTTTCTGTAGACAATCTGAAGGAGAGCAGAGTCTCTAATGACAAGTTGAAGGAGTGTAGAAGATTTAATAGGAATCTTTACCTCTGTCATTCTTCCATGTTTGTGTTCCGTGAAGCTTTGAAAAATTCATGTGAAGCCTCTCTGGTTAGGAATATGTCTGTTATGAACAATTGTCATTACCAACGAATTTTGGTAGACCAGATCCCTCATTGTAACATACAAGGATCTCATTACCTGTTTTTCCCTAACAAGACAAAGGTATCAATAAATTGTCCCGGGTTGAGTCCTAAATTGGATTTGGTTGAAGGTCTTGTCTCTATTCAAGATAACTGCGAATTGCATGCAGACACTATTTCCACCATTTCTAATACCCTTAATACAATGCATTTAACCGAGGACACCTACATTTCAACCTTCAACTTCACATTGCCTGAAAACTCCCCTCCCTTGAAAATTAAGAGAAGACCATTGTCAAGATCTCCCTCAAATGATTTACATATGTTACCAATCCTAATCATACCCTTACTTTCAGTGTTAGTGGCAGCACTGATTGCCTTTGTTGTATTCCGGAGATTGGCTCTGTCAAAGCAAATCAACCATGTAACCGCTTAATTCAATACCTTATATATATATTGAGATGCATGTTATTCACATTTATAGGTATTATGTTTATGTATTATTCCCAATTTATAGCATGAATGATGTATTTTGGAAGATAGATTAACAATAACGCAAGGGTAGATTAGCTTATTCTAGAAATATATTAGCAAGCCCTGTAAGAGGGAAATAAGAAATTGGTCGGGACGACCAAGGGTAGCTGCCGAGCCCTGTAAGAGGCCGGTAGTGTACGAATGGAAATGAGCTAGGGCAGTAGAATAACTCAGACTCGACGCCTCCGAAGAGGGTAATGTTATGTCTAGGTGAGGGCGACGTTTTGTCTATGTAAACACACCGACGGTGGTGACTGTTTTTATAATCGCTTATGTAATCACAACATTGTAAGCGCGGGTTACCTTCGTTTGACTAATGCTGAGGTAAACAATTTTTGCTAGTGGCATTGAAATGGCTTTCCGGATTGGTGCAAGGTGCAGAAGGAGGAAAAAACTATTGGTGCATGAATTCAAAGTCACGCCCATAAGGAGTGACATTTATTTGAGAAGTCACCGGGGATTGGTTTAGAAAAATTAGTGACGTCAGACGAAGGTAGCTTAGCGTAAGATACGGGATCTCGTCAGACGTTCTACAGAGAAGAGATAGAGAAGATATAGGGAGAAGATATAGAGAGGGTGTAAGGAGAGAGGATCAGGAGACGATGTAGAGACGAGAGAAAAGAGATCCCGAGTGTAAGCTAAGGTGAAATTACAGTGAAAGAAGAAAGAAAATTCACCATCCTTTTATTAACCCAAAGGACGAGAGGAATAGGCATGGGGCCTAGAAAATAGTGAGACTACAGGAAAAAGAAGGCATTGGGCCTACTACTTAAGAGGAACTTGAATATTAGTGAACCTCACGTAACGAGAGGCAAGGGGCCTCGAGACGAGTGATATTACAAGTCAAATTTAAGTGACAGTGGTGACTAGGGGAGGTGAAAGCCACCGTATAGATTGGAATGAAGCAAAAATCATTTTCAATTCAAAGTGCAGTTTTAAAAGGAAAATAATAGAATCATCCTTGATTAACAAATTTCCAAATTTCAATATATCTCATGGACAATGGTCACTGACTGCATTACCACCTGGGCAGTCAACAAATTACTACCATCTCTGGTGAAGGCGGGTGACCTGCCCCGCAAAGCATTAGACGCTACCTGAGTCCTATTCATGTTCCTTCTTTTACTGTTTATAAGACATGCCTTTTGCTCCTCTACTCTGTATTCCACTGAAGAGGATCACAGTCCGTGATCGAAATATATGGAATCTATTTATTTCATTTCTTCTTATCCAACACAGTGGGTTTTTGTTGAAATTTACTAATGTGTTACGACATTACTTTGTAGTTACATATCTATATATATATGTGTGTGTATATATATGAATATATATATGTATATATGTGTATATATAAATATATGTATGTGTATATATATATATATATAATGTGTGTGTGTGTATGTATATATATATATGTGTATATATATATATATATATATATGCATATATATATGTATATGTATATATATGTGTATATATATGTATATATATATATATATGTATATGTATATATATATGTATATATATATATATATATATATATATATATATATATATACTTTATGTGTGTGCGTGTGTATTTTTGAGGGTGTATCATGGAAAACAAACAAATGAATAAATAGATAAGTAATAGTCAGACAGAAATTATTAAGAAAAATATAAGTAATGAATAGACTATATAACCAACAAACAACAATACAAACAAACTAGCTGACTAACCTACTAACGGTCAATTGATTAACTAACTAAATACGAATTAACTTACTAGCTAAATAACTAATTTGATAACTAATTAACTAGCTACCCAACCAGGTGACTAAATAGATGCATAACAATAGGTAATCTAACCAGTAAATAAATATGAACACATATATAAGGAAATAAGATGCATCAATAAATATTATCAGTGATCTCTCTAACCACCATTTACGGTATCTTGAGAGAAATTCTCAAAATACGCGGTAGCACAGTGGATAAAGTGTCGAACACGGCTCGAGTTCCGAATAGCGACTATAATAACAGCGACTGTCAACAGAGCGACTTCACAATTGCGATTCTTTTAAAACAGCGACTATCACAACAGAGACCACATGATTGCGAGTGTATTATAAGAGCAATTGTCATAACGAGCTAAACGTTGTACTACCAATACAGGCTTCGACCTCATACGTTGTTGTCCCAACTTGCGTCCTTTTTGTCCTGCTGTTTTGTCAGATCCTTGATGGTCCTGCTAGAATGTCCCACTACTTTAATAGTACTCGGCTCAATTGTCCGGGTGAGGAGGGAGATGACGTTGCTGGTTGGTAGGATTAGTCTTCTTGTTGGTTCCTTTTGTTGTTGCCCACCTTCCATTATTTTAATTAACAACTCAAACATTACTATGACCGACGACCGAGAGACCGACCAGTAAATTCACTTCAGTGAACTTATCTCACAAAGTGAACACAAACATGTAAACACGAACAAATAAACATGAGCGATAAAAACATAAATCTGCGACCTTTTGAGCATATTTCATTCTGAACCTATTTCACAAAGTAAACACAACTGAACACGTAAATACAAACACGAAAACACAAGCAATTGAAACTTAAGTCTGCGACCATTCTGACCGGTTGATAGTAAAGTCGCTATTGTTACAGTCGCTGTTATAATGCGGTCGCCATTATGACTGTCGCTGTTTTGACAGTCGCTATCCGGCCTGGATCCCGTCGAACTCATGAACAGGTGGTCGGGAGTTCGTTTACCGGGACCCGCTGAGGGCTTCTTGCGTTGGTTCGCGACAGCCCTGGCCAGGCGAGGAGGCGACCCAAAGATAAAAAAAAAAAAAAAAGTCTTGTGGAGTGGTGAGAGTCGCAACTTGAACCATATTTGGCCAGTTTTATCTCACCGTAAGACTGGGCATGGTAACAAATACTCTCGACCTATGAAGGGAAAATTTAAAAGAAAAAAAAATAGGACAAGATGTGAATACATCTATAACAAGTCAAATACAATTTATAGTAAATAAGCAGTATTTCCTTATAGATAATAATGATTTAATTTGTAGGATTTTGGTGCCTTATTTTCCCCCCCTTCTTCTTTTTCTGATACAATCTTTGACTCAGATGATCTACTCAAATGGTGATTGTGTTGAAATTTTACAAGCATGATAGATTTTTTTTTTGTAGGTAAAATGTAATTTACTTCATGAATTGGACGGAACTGAAACTGCAACCGACATGCTTATACCAATGATGTTCACCAAATCATTCCTCGTCATATGTAGCGAAAGAAATAAAAAGAATGTATATAAACTATATTTTGTTTCAAAACGTTAACAAAGCGACTTTATTTTTCATTTCTGAAGATTAACGCTGCAGCTTGTATGATATTTGCTAAACAAAACATAAGTATTGCTATTTTCAGTGCGTGACATTATTATCGTCTTTTTCTGCAGCTGTTTAAGAATGAGCGCATTATATGAAACACAAACATAAACATACAAACATATACCAATGCACGCACACCAATCCACACACCACACAAACATACACACATACATACGTGCGAGCAAACACACACACACACACACACACAAGCATACACACATACATACACACGTATGCATACACACACACTTCGTGGCGCTGTGGTTATAGTTCTCGCCTACCACTACGGCGGTCCGGGTTCGACTCCTGCCTAGGGGTGAAATAATTTCAGTATCGCTGCTCTTCGAGTCGTTACTCCAACTCTCGTTGGCGGGGAGTTGGGTGCGTGTGTGCGTGGTCACAGCATTACCCATAGATCGGTCATACGAGCTCTGAGCTCTATTCCAGGGGGGAAATAGCTGTCGATCACGAGTCCAACACGTGATCCAAAGACCGAGGTGAATTATACATACGGGCGTGCGCATACACACACACACACACACACAGATTACAGGCTAGACTACCATTACCGATGAGAGGAAGGCGAGTAGGTTTCATTTATGAATGAATATGCAAAAACCCACCCGGGGAGAATCTGTTTCGCTCGCCCGCAATGTATAAACTTATGTCGGGATATATTTCACAAGGAAAGAATACTGAACAATCCCCACATCCTGTGAGTGAGAAAGGTGAACCACACGATAACGGGATATTCACACACACACACACACACACACACACAAATACACGGCTCGGTGGCGGATTGGTAAAGCACTGGCCTCACAAGCCGGAGAACCGGGGTTCGATTCCCCGGTCGGGCGGAGATAAGTTGGGTTTCTCTCCTTGCACGTGTAGCCCCTGCTCACCTAGCAGCGAGTAGGTACGGGACGTTAGTCAAGGAGTTGTGACCTTGCTGTCCCGGTGTGTGGTGTGTGAGTGGTCTCAGACCTACCCAGAGATCGGCTAATAAGGAGCTCTGAGCTCACTGCCGTAGGGTGGTGTCTGGCTGTCTCGACAGAGACTGCAGCAGATCCAAGGTGAATACACACACACACACACACAGGGTTCGTCCGACCCCGCTACGCCTGAGGCACTTCGGGTGACCTCGCTTCGCTCGCAGACGCCTTCGGCCAATCGATCGTCTCTATTGCCGTCACGTCACCACTCTCGGCCAATCAGTCGTCTCCGTTGCCGTCACGTCACCACTCTCTCAGCTAATCAGGGGCCGGAGGGAACGTGTCCCCTTGAGGGATTCCCGGTTTCCGGGCCGATTTAGATCTATATCAACAGGAATTTATTATTATTATGTAGATAACTTTTATTGTACTAGCACATATAGTAGTCGCCGTATTATATGGTCTCGTAGAGGCGTTTATGATTTTCCTGCTGTGAATCGAGCCGACTTGATTGTAATTAGTTTATGGGCCATTTTTCTTTTAAATCTTAATGTCGAAAACGTCTTCTATTTTGGTTTTGGCCGCGATAGGAACGGTTTCGAGTGCTTTGACCCTCTTCGTGAATACCTCGGGCGTTGTAGTAGTAATTCGGGTAGTTGTAGTACACCATTTGGCTCGTGTTGTGGTACACCATTTGGCTCGTGTTGTACACCATTTGCCTCGAGTTGTGTACCTGGCCCCTCCTGGTATCGAGGTCGTGAATGCCTCGGGCGTTGTAGTGGTAGTTCGGGTAGTTGTAGTAAACCATTTGCCCTGAGTTGTGTACCTGGCCCCTCATAGTATCGTGGTTTTGGTGGTACTGGCGAGGGGTATTGTTTTCATGATTTGAATGATAATTGTATTTATTTTTTCTATAGTTGTTGTGGCCACTGGTTTTGGTGTTGTTACCAGTCCTAGGGTTGTCTGGTGTGTGACTTGAGTTGATGTGAGGCTTTCTTGCAGATTGGGCCATTTTCCTTTTGGCTTTTCGTTGAAGTGCAGAGTTGGTTTGAGGCTCTTTACCAAACTCTTCCCTATTCACTTCTGCCAAATAGGTCTTATATTTCCGAGTTCGTCGTTCCTTGTGGGTGGACATTCTTTCTAAGTCCTCCATCGGATTTTGGAACGATTTTTGAACGGGGCCAATCTCGTAAGTTGAGGGCACTCTTTCCTCCTCTGCTTCTGGGTCTTTCTTTTCAACCTCAGAAGGCTTTTGAAACATTCCAGTGCTTTCCATGGATGCAGTGTTGATGTGAGGCTCTCTTTCAGATTCGGCCATTTTCCTTATGGTCTTGTGGGTGGACATACTTTCCAAGTCCTCCATCGGATTTTGGAACGATTTTTGTACGGGACCAATCGCGGAAGTTGAGGGAATTCTTTTCTCCTCTGTTTCCTGGTCTTCCTTTTCACCCTCAGAAGGCTTTTGAAGAATTGCAGTGCTTCCCATGGATGCAGTGAAATTGTCTTCCTTTTGTCTTTCCATGTCCACGATGTCCTCCTTGCATACTTCTTCAGGAGGAGTAGTAGCCTCTTCAGTTACTTCGGGCTCGTGAGTCCTGTCGGAAGACCGTTGGGAAGAGTCTTCATGAGAGACAGAAGTCTTCTAGATCTCTTGAAGCGTCTCTCGTTCTTCGAGAAGGTTCTTCCTGTCTTCCGGTTGCAAGAGTCCTTCTTTACCACCATCAACTTCCCTTTCCTCGAAGTCTACCTGTGCCATTTTGTCCTGTGAAGCTCGCTGTGCTGAGGCTTCACAGCAGCAAATGGTTCGCAAAGCCTGGCGAAGCTTCTTCGAAGCCGCGCGAAGGGCTTTGCCGAAGACCTGAAAAATGGCCTTCGAGCTGGTGATCATTGTTGGCACTCCCTCAAATCCTCTGGACACTCTTCGTATGTTTTCGAAAATGGTGTACTTCGTCGTTGTGGCGAGTTGGTTATCTCAGTTTGGGGCAAATGGTTTCCATGAACCCTTTGGGTACTATGTAATTACTTTAGGGTATGTAGTGTTGACCTGGACATAATGATAATGATGATGATGATGACTGATAATAACAGTAATAACAACGATAATCATCATCATTTTTATCACCACCATCATCATCATCATCAACATCACCTCCACCACCACCTCTACTTCCATCTTCCTGATGACCAGTTTAGTGTAATACGGGTCACCTTGTTTATGTTATGTAGAAATAGCCGTCATCATTATCATTTTCATCCTCCTGAAGACCAGTGTACTGTAATATGGGTCACATTGTTTAAGTTATGTGGAAATAGCCCCACAATAAGGATACTCATGTTGATCTATTCATGTACATAATATGCATCAAAAATAGATTGATTAATTGATAACATATAAAAACGCTTTTGCATATATATAGATATCCTCTCACGACAGGCACAGGTTGTACGTCTATTGTGGTTTCCTTTAAGTGAAAGTGACTTTTCCGTTTCACCTCCCCCCCTCTCTCTCTTTCTCTCTCTCTCTCTCCTCCCTTTCACCCCTCTCTCTCTTTCTCTCTCTCTCTTCACAGCAGGTGATACACTTGGTTCGATTTATTCTGGCTAGAGGACAAACGATTTTATTCAGCTGAGGAGAAGATCCGCAGGGGAATAGGGTCCCAGCGATCGAGCCCCACCTCCAATTTCAATTATATCAAGGTCATCCGTCCTTGGGCCGGAATAGAGTATGCGAAGCGAGTCCTAGTACCGAAGGTGTTAAGAAACCTTCCTTCTCAAGTGGAACTTTTACTCGACATTCTGGCTGCCGTCAGGCGATTTTATTTACCTTCGCATCACCTTACGTGTGGTGAAAAGGCCTCGTACTCATTCACGAAAACATCAGGGAACTCTACATATCTATTTATATAACAAGTCTTTCTTCATGTCATCTTACCGGTATCAAAAGGTCATCTCCCTCGTTCACTGATTCCAAATATCAAAAATAAATCATACGAAAATCGACTTAAGCACATGAATCTGTTTTCCCTAAAAAAGCGTAGACTCAGAGGTGACTTGATACAGGTCTTTAAGATTTTAAAGGGAATTGACAACATCAAAAGTGACCAAATTTTCACATTGAATGAGAATCAGACAAGAAACAATGGTCTCAAACTGTCCGGAAATAGATTCAATTTGGAAGTAGGTAGAAACAACTTTGCCAACCGTGTAGTTAATGAATGGAATAAACTTCCTGCACAGGTAGTGCAATGTAGTTCAGTTCGAAGCTTTAAGAATCATTTAGATAAATACCTAAGTAAGATGCTGTAATGATTATAATTTATGTTATATCATTTGTTTTTGTTTTGTTATAAGTTGTCTGTCTGATTTTCATTTATTATTAGTTATATGTCAATTTATAATCATTTACTATTTACCTTTTTGTTTGTTATTCAACTATACCTATGCATTTATTTATGTATTTTATTTGTTATTTTTACATTATTATAGTTTTAATTTATTATTAATATGATATATATATATATATATATATATATTTTTTTTTTTTTTTTTGCATCCGACCTAGATATGGATCAAAAGGTCTCCTGTCGGCATGCTCCACCTTTGTAATCCTTTGAAAACATCAAATATTTCTACATATCTATACAACAAAAGGATTATTCTCCCTTATAAGGAAGGTAGCCAATCTAGGTATGCATCTCACTCCTTCACGAAAACATCAAATAATTCTACATATCTATCTATATAACAAAAGCCTTTTTCTCCCATATAAGAAAGGTATTCACCCATTGTATACACCCATACCACACCCATCCCAGTCCCCTCCTTCACCCATTTATTTCGCTTTTTATCTTAGCTTACCCGATCAAAGAATTAAGTATAAAGAATAAGTTTTCACACCGAAGGAAGGAAAAACTAAAGTTGAAGGAAAAGGAAATGCATGACTTTGGTAGCGAAAGGTGAATAGTACTACATAAATGATGACAGATGCATCAGAATTATAGGTAGGTTCACACAAAAGTTAAAAAAAAAGATATAATATATATACATATATGTATACATATATACATATATATATATATATATATATATATATATATATATGCATATATATATATATATATATATATACACACACACATATATATATTATATATATATATATATATTGCAGTCGAAAAATATCTCTTTACAGCTAATGCAACTGATGATTACATGACTTATTGATGAGCGTGAGCGGATGCAAATATACATGTATAATAGGAATGAGATGCATATATTATTGTCAAATTTACTCAGATGTATCAAACGAGAAAGCATTTTGCCCCCGCTTTCTCTCATTCTCTCTTATATATATATACATATATATATATATATATATATATATACTTTGTGTGTGTATGTTTGAGGGTGTATTATGGAAAACAAACAAATAAATAAATAGATAAGTAATAGTCAGACAGAAATGATTAAGAAAAATATAAGTAATGAATAGACTATATATCCAACAAACAACCATACAAACAAACTAGCTGACCAACCCACTGTCAACTGATTAGTTAACTAAATAAAAATTAACTTACTAGCTAACTAACTAATTTGATAACTAATTAATTAACTACCCAAATAGGAGACTAAATAGGTGCATGAAAAAATGAATAGATAAATGCAGAAATAGGTAATCTAACCAGTAAATAAATATGAACACATATATAAGGAAATAAGATGCATCAATCAATAATATCAGTGATCTCGCTAACCACCATTTACGGTATCTTGAGAGAAATTGTCAAAGTGCACGGTAGCCCAGTGGATAAAGTGTCGAACTCATGAGCAGGTGGTCGGGAGTTCGTTTACCTGGACCCGCTGCGGGCTTCTTGCGCTGGTTTGCGACAGCCCTGGCCAAGCGAGGAGGCGACCCCCCCCCCAAAAAAAAAAAAAAAAAAAAAAAAGGCTTGCAGCAACTGACACGGCTTTGCCTTACCATGGGTTTCTCACTTCCCACTTCTTGGGAATGGAGTGGTAAGAGTCGCAACTTGAACCATATTTGGCCAGTTTTATCTCACCGTGAGATTGAACATGGTAACAAATACTCTCGACCTATGAAAGGAAAAAAGGCCAAGATGTGAATACCTCTATAACAAGTCAAATACAATTTATAGTACATAAGCAGTATTTCCTTATAGATGTAAGTATTTCAGCGGCTTTGACCCATCGTTTTTCGCTCATATTTCCAAAATAACCATTCACGTCAGCTTGATATATTAGCACAGACTAATTCACACCCTGCCCTAATTTTTTACCTTATAGTGCCTTCACAAGGGCATTTAATTACGGCGTTTACTCTTGATATCAAGTGTGTCGTAGCCGACATCCGTGAAGTAAATCAAACAAGTGAAGTTGTGATGTCATCACAAAGTACCTCGCTTATCGCAACCAAGGAGGTGTGGGCGGGTGCTGTGAGAAGGTCCAGATCGTTCGAAGAAGAGTACTGGTCATCGGACAGCATACATGAAAGTGTGGAACCCGTCATCATCACCATGGACAGCGATGACGGTGATGAACTGTTTATCCATAGTGGTATGGAATGAAATAAAATGCATGTCCAGTTGTTATCAAAATTTCCCTATCCATCATATGTATAAACTTGTTATTGAATTCCCTTTCCGGGTGCATGGTATTCAATTATTATTACATTTTTTTCAGAGAGAGAGAGAGAGAGCAGGAGGAGGGAGGAAATGGAGAGGAAGGAGGGAAGGGGAGGAGGATGGGATAGACGAGGTAGTTTGTGATGACGTCACAACTTCACTTGTTCGATTTACTTCACGGGTGTCGGCTGCGAGACATTTGAAGTCAAGAGTAAAAGCAATAAACAAATACACTTGTGAATGCACTATAATGTCAAAAATTAGGGCAGGGTGTGAATTAAGTTGTGCTAACATACTATGCTGATGTGAATAGTTATTTCGGAAATATGAACGAAAAACGATGGGTCAAAGCCACTGAAATACTTAGTAGTTTATGACTCTTAATTTGTAGTTTTGTGGTGCCTTATTTTCCCTCCTTCTTTTTCTCATTAAATCTTCGACTCAGATGATCTACTCAAATGGTGGTTGTGTTGAAATTTTACAAGCACGATGGATGTTTTTTTTTTTTTTTTTAAGGTAAAATGTAATTTACTTCATGAATTGGGTGGAACTGAAACTACAACCGACATGCTAGTGCCAATGATATTCACCAAATCATTACTCGTCATATGTAGCGAAAGAAATAAAAAGAATATATATAAACTATATTTTGTCTCAAAACGTCAACAAAGCGACTTTATTTTTCATTTCTGAAGATTAACTCTGCAGCTTGTATGATATTTGCTAAACAAAACATAAGTATTGCTATTTTCAGTGCGTGACATTATTATCGTCTTTTTCTGCAGCTGTTTAAGAATGAGCACATTATATGAAACACAAACATAAACATGCAAACATATACCAATGCACGCTCACCAGTCCACACACCCACACAAACATACACACATACATACGTGCGCGCGCGCGCACACACACACACAAGCACACACGCATACATACACACGTAAGCATACACACATACTTCGTGGCGCTGTGGTTATAGTTTTCGCCTACCACTACGGCGGTCCGGGTTCTACCGCTGCCCCCCTTTGGGTTGGATTTTGCTTGACTGGAAACCTTGATTTCATAATTACGTTTCGCTGAACGTGTATTCCTTTTAACCAGCTTTGCCATTTCGTTATATCTTGATCTAAGGTGTGATTCCCCGTTTTTCATTTTTACGTAAAGTCCTCTTTTCATTCCGATCTCATGTTTCAATCTGTCCGTCATCCATTCGGGAGTATTGCTATTTTTCCATATTGACTTTAGGGGGATAAATGTATTTTGTGCATTAATAATTAGATCAGTTAGATTGTTATACATTTCATTTAAATTACTGACCTGACTGTTGGGCCCTCGTCCCCAATTGACCTGAGCTAAGGTATGCGTATTACCCTCCTTGACCCAGACCTGACCTAAGGTATGCATATTACCCTCCATGACCCATATCTGACTACCAGCCCCGCAACGAGAATCAAGAATGTCTGAAACGTCCGCCTGGCTTTTCGTATTCAATTTCAAATAGGTTTTTATAATGTCAAAGTTTGCTTTCCTGAAGTCTGGTACTTGAACGTTATTCGTACTTTTTATTTTTTCCCAAATAACATTAAATCTTATTTTTTGATGATCGCTAAAGCCAAGACTATCTCCCACTATTACGCTGCTAATTTGGTGCTCATTATTTGTTAGAATTAAGTCCAGGGTATTTTGTCCCCGCGTAGGATCGGTAATCATTTGTTTTAGGAAATTATCCTGCACCACATCTAGGAATTTCTTCGCTTCATGATCTATTAAAGTTTCCCAGACAATGTTTCTATATTTAAAATCCCCCACGTTTTTGTACTGGGACGCTCTGTGAATTTCATGAATCAGGGAATCAGTCTGCTCAATGCTGAGGTTAGGAGGTCTATACAAGACGCCAATAATAACTTATTCTTGCCTATAATCTCTACCCAAATAGATTCCGTACAGTCCTCTTCCTTAATCGAATTGTTGATAATACAGTTTAATGTATTTTTAACGAAAAGTGCTACACCTCCCCCATTCCTGCCGACCCTATCCTTATGAAAAAACTTATATCCTTCTATTTCGATTTCCGGAAGGAAATGTTTATCAGCCATGTTGATCCAGGATTCAGTAATAGCTATAATATCGAAATTTTCTACGCATGCTTTACCTCGCAGCAAATCAATTTTGTTAATTATGCTCCTGCTATTTGTATAGTAAACTTTAAGTTTATCTTCCCTCCACCTGTTTTGGTGATTTTTTACACAGTCCTCTAAGTTGTTTCTATTGCCTAAACTGTATTCCGATACTTTCCCCCCTACTCCCACATAATCTACCCGAAAAAACCCTGTAGGATGCCTACTTCTCGCTCAAGGGATTCAGCAAGGAGCCGAAATCCTCTGGGAGACAAGTGCACTCCGTCCCTTGTGTATAGGTGATTCTTACCATAAAAGCGGTCCCAGTTGTCGACAAATGCCCATCCATTGGCCTTACAATGTTTTGCCAGCCTGCAATTCATTGCAATAGCCCTGGAATGCCACATGCCTCCAACTCTACCCCTCGGAAGGATTCCACATACTACAGGAACACCTCCCCTATTTCTGATCCTGTCTAGCGCATCCCGGTACCGCGCAAATAATTCCTCACTCCCTAACTTACCTATATTATTTCCTCCGGCACTTAAGCAAACTACTGGGTCCTTACCTTCCCCTACTAGACACTCTTCAATCCTATCTCTAACATCTCCTATGCCCGCGCCAGGGAAACACACCTGCGTCCTATGTTTCCTATCTTTGTCGCAGAAAACCCTGTCTAAATACCTCACTTGACTGTCTCCTACTACCAAAATCTTACCTGTGGGCAGGGATCCAGCGTCTGCCCTTTCCTTCTTCTCTTGGATTTCATTAGTTCTTTCTTCCTGCAGATTTGCCAGCACTTGAAACGAGTTTTTGCATTTCAGTGGGGCTGGTGAGGACTTTTTCCACTTTTCCGCAACTTATTTCTCAACGTATTCCATCCATGCTCACCGCTAATTTTGTCTTCCGTATTATGGGCCTTCGAGCGGAGAACTCGATTCTCCTCTTTAAGGCACTTAACAGCATCCTCCAAGGCTTCAATTCTACTAAGTAGAGATTGTACCTCTTCGGCGCTGAACACAGTGACACATTCACTCGCCATATCGCTAACTGAAGCAGCTACCCGGTTGACCTGACCTGAGTGACGACTACTGCTCGTGGGCGGGGAGTTGGGTGCGTGTGTGCGTGGTTACACCATTACCCATAGATCGGTCATACGAGCTCTGAGCTCTATTCCAGGGGGGAAATAGCTGTCGAGCACGAGTCCAACACGTGATCCAAGACCAAGGTGAATTACACATACATACGTGCGCGCGCACACACACACACACACAGATTACAGGCTAGACCACCATTACCGATGAGAGGAAGGAGAGTAGGTAGGTTTCATTTATGAATGAATATGCAAAAACCCATCCGGAGAGAATCTGTTTCGCTCGCCCGCAAAGTATAAACTTAGGTCGGGATATATTTCACAAGGAAAGAATACTGAATAATACCCACATCCTGTGAGTGAGAAAGGTGAACCACACGATAACGGGATATTCACACACACACACACAGGCTACGTCCGACCCCGCTACGCCTAAGGCACTTCGGGTGACCTCGCTTCGCTCGCAGACGCTTTCGACCAATCGATTGTCTCTGTTGCCGTCACGTCACCGCTCTTGGCCAAATCAGTCGTCTCCGTTGCCGTCACGTCACCACTCTCTCAGCTAATCAGGGGCCGGAGGGAACGTGTCCCCTTGAGGGATTCCCGGTTTCCGGGCCGATTTAGATCTATATCAACAGGAATTTATTATGTAGATAACTTTTATTGTACTAGCACATATAGTAGTCGCCGTATTATATGGTCTCGTGGAGGCGTTTATGATTTGGCTGCTTTGAATCGTGCCGACTTGATTGTAATTAGTTTATGGGCCATTTTCCTTTTAAATCTTAATGTCGAAAACGTCTTCGATTTTGGTTTTAGCCGCGATAGGAACGGTTTCGAGTGCTTTGACCCTCTTCGTGAATGCCTCGGGCGTTGTAGTAGTAATTCGGGTAGTTGTAGTACACCATTTGGCTCGTGTTGTGGTACACCATTTGGCTCGTGTTGTACACCATTTGCCCCGAGTTGTAGTACACCATTTGCCTCGAGTTGTGTACCTGGCCCCTCCTGGTATCGTGGTCGTGAATGCCTCGGGCGTTGTAGTGGTAGTTCGGGTAGTTGTAGTAAACCATTTGCCTTGAGTTGTGTACCTGGTCCCTCATAGTATCGTAGTTTGGGTGGTACTGGCAAGGGGTATTGTTTTCATGATTTGATTGATAATTGTATTGATTTTTTTCTATAGTTGTTGTGGCCTCTGGTTTTGGTGTTGTTACCAGTCCGAGGGTTGTCTGGTGTGTGACTTGAGTTGATGTGAGGCTTTCTTGCAGATTGGGCCATTTTCCTTTTGGCTTTTCGTTGAAGTGCAGAGTTGGTTTGAGACTCTTTACCAAACTCTTCCCTCTTCACTTCTGCCAAATAGGTCTTATATTTGCGAGTTCTTCGTTCCTTGTGGGTGGACATTCTCTCTAAATCCTCCATCGGATTTTGGAACGATTTTTGAACGGGGCCAATCTCGGAAGTTGAGGGCACTCTTTTCTCCTCTGCTTCTGGGTCTTTATTTTCAACCTCAGAAGGCTTTTGAAGCATTGCAGTGATTTCCGTGGATGCAGTTTTGATGTGAGGCTTTCTTTCAGATTCGGCCATTTTCCTTATGGCCTTGTGGGTGGACATTCTTTCCAAATCCTCCATCGGATTTTGGAACGATTTTGGAACGGGGTCAATCGCGGAAGTTGAGGGAATTCTTTTCTCCTCTGTTTTCTTGTCTTCCTTTTCACCCTCAGAAGGCTTTTGAAGCATTGCATTGCTTTCCGTGGATGCAATGGAGTTGTTTTCCTCTTGTTTTTTCATGTCCACGATCTCCTCCTTGCAAACTTCTTCAGGAGGAGTAGGAGCCTCTTCAGTTACTTCGGGCTCGTGAGTCCTGTCGGAAAACCGTTGGGAAGAGTCTTCATGAGAGACAGAAGTCTTCTGGATCTCTTGCAGCGTCTCTCGTTCTTCGAGAAGGTTCTTCCTGTCTTCCGGTTGCAAGAGTCCTTCTTTACCACCATCAACTTCCCTTTCCTCGAAGTCTA